>NC_141828.1:6307287-6379787 GCF_982586985.1 Callionymus lyra
TCTCTCCGCCTCAGCTTCTGTTTTAATGGCTTGCAGAGGCCGGCGTGCCTGCTACCACCGCTGCCGTCTGCTAAATCAATTAAAGAAAGAATCGCCTCCTAAATCCTCAACACACCTCATTCCTGGAGGTGGCAGATGACTTTCTTTCTCCTCCAACCATGGACACAAACAACAGGGACCTTATAGATGGTCTGACGTCGTTGATCAGGGCCGACAAAACAAGAACGCTGACAACAAGTGCGTGTGCGTGTGCGTGTGCGTGTGCGTGTGCGTGTGCGTGTGCGTGTGCGTGTGCGTGTGCGTGTGCGTGTGCGTGTGCGTGTGCGTGTGCGTGTGCGTGTGCGTGTTTTGTGTGTTTATCTCATGATAATGTGTAGAGAGACTCATTAAATAATAATAATAATAATAGCGAATTATTAATTTCCAAAATGAAGTAAGAATAATAGAACTGAGATGTTTGCATTTAATGACGGATGGACAGATCTGGAAGGATGGATGGATGGATGGATGGATGGATGGATGGATGGATGGATGGATGGATGGATGGATGGATGGATGGATGGATGGATGGATGGATGGATGGATGGATGGATAGATGGATGATGGATGGATGGATGGATGGATGGATGGATGGATGGATGGATGGATGGATGGATGGATGGATGGATGGATGGATGGATGGATGGATGGATGGACGGATGGATGGATGGATAGACGGATGGACGAATGGATGGATGGATGGATGGATGGATGGATGGATGGACGGACGGACGGAAGGACGGACGGATGGACGGATGGATGGATGGAAGGATGGATGGATGGATGGACGGACGGACGGACGGACGGATGGATGGATGGATGGATGGATGGATGGATGGACAATTAAGTGCTCATTACACACTACATTTTCGCACACTCATCAGAACGCACTTGTGCACTCAAAATATTTAAAGGGCACCTAATGTGCTGATTTACTGTAAGTGTCACTTAAATTGTTCAAGCACCTCTATTATACTCTATTATACTCTATTATTCTCTATTATACTCATCAGTTTCTTTTTGCACAAAACTCTCATTCAATAAATATACTTATATTATAAAATACGCTTAAGCCCCGCCCACTTAAAAAATGCTCCGTTTCAGCTCAGACTCCGCCCACTCTGCTCTGATTGGTCATAAAAACACGAGTTGCATTCAAGGACTCACGTAAATTTCAAACTCACACCTGAAACTCCCTTTTTGTACATTAAAAAACGAACAATAAAAATAAGGTTTGCTGCTTAATGTACACATAACATAAACACCTAAAGGCAGAAGTAACTCTCACAGTGTTTACATAAATATTTATTTAGTTTATTAACATGTAGGTACCTAACTTGATTTAGATCTTCTAGTGGAGGACACCTGCACCAGAGTGATGTCAGAATGTATAATTTAAACCGTAATCTCGTTTGGCAAGATTTCAGACGAGAACTTTATTAAGTAATTACTTAAAAATGGAGCAACATCCTGATGAATGAACTACTGTATTTTGAAGAGCACGACTTCAACATGTACAACATGTGAATAAGTAAGCAGAGTTTTTACATTAGGTGAACTTTAAGTGTAAGTGCAGAAGTGAGTGATTTGGGACACACCCAAAGAGCTTAAACATGAATAATGTATTTAGGACAATATTATTTCATGACTTCTATCTTCTATCTTCTTTTGTAGAGTTCGTATCACTTCTGGTTGTGCCGTGAGAACGGAGTTCACAGTCATTTAATGCAGACGGTCACAGAAACTGAGGCTCTAGTAGAGGATCTTCATCTAAACCCCAGCAAGAATAAACATGCTGGAAGGTTTCACCGAAGACTCGTAACCAGGATAATTAAGTACGTAGTAGAGACGAGGTGGTTTTAGAAACGCAGTCCACGAGTGTTTTGAAAGCGAGAGGCTGCGAAGGCCATTAGGAGCGCGGAGCGAACATCTGCCGAGGCTGTGAATCATCTCACACATTAGGAAATGAAGACGGAAACCTGGCATGATTTTCTCCACCGTCTTTGCCCTGTTTACATTTAGCGAGCGAGGCTGAGCCGTAATGACAGAGCTACTGTGTCTGGATTAAGCTGCTTTTCCGTCTGTGGGCCTTCCTCGTCTGGCACGGGTTCTACCTGCTGAACCTGGTCCACTCGCCGCTGCCACCTCACACACTCACGGATCATTTAAACACCTGGAGCAGATGGATTGTTTTTTCACGACGTTCCAGCCAACGTATTGCTTGACATGATGGAGGTCCGTGGACTTGTGAAGGTTGTTAACAGCTCAGCCAGAGTGTGTCTCAGCGTGAGGCCCGTCGGTGACTTCACTGTCAGTCCATTCAGAACTTAAACGGATTCACAGACTCTTTGTGTTGTTGTTTGTGTTGTTAGGCTCAAGTCGAGCCCGTGTTTGTTGTGAGTCCCGGAAATAATCCACACAATCTACATCCAGGAGCAAGACTTACCAGTATTCAGGATCCTAAGAGTCCAGGATCATCTGTCGAATATATAAAAGACTTGAAGTGACTTATGAGCAGGGATGTGACTCGTTTGTATCTTTAGTAAAATATCTGAACTTTGATGACTAGTCTTTTCAGGCTGTTGCTCCTAAGCTTTGGAACGATCTTCCTCTCTTTACACTTGATGGATCTACTGACTCCTTTAAGAAACATCTTAAGACGTTTCTATTTGTTCAGGCTTTTCCTTGATTTTCTGGAACTCCTGTTGTGTTATCAGTGTTTTCTCGATCTTTAAAATATATACTTTATTGAATATTGTTTTGATTGTTTAAGCGCTTTGTGACCCTGGTCTGGAAAAGCGCTGTATAAATAAAAATTACTTACTTACTTACTTACAACAGTATAATTTTAAATACACAACAGTATTATTGTAAATACACAACAGTATAATTTTAAACACACAACAGTATTATTGTAAATACACAACAGTATAATTTTAAACACACAACAGTATTATTGTAAACACACAATGGTATGATTAAAATACACAACATTATTTTTGTAAACACACAACAGTAATATTGTAAACACACAATATAATGATTGTAAACACACAACAGTATTATGTAAACACACAACAGTAATATTGTAAACACACAATATAATGATTGTAAACACACAACAGTATTATGTAAACACACAACAGTAATATTGTAAACACACAACAGTATTATGTAAACACACAACAGTAATATTGTAAACACACAATATAATGATTGTAAACACACAACAGTATTATGTAAACACACACCAGTAATATTGTAAACACACAATATAATGATTGTAAACACACAACAGTATTATGTAAACACACAATAGTAATATTGTAAACACACAACAGTATTATGTAAACACACAACAGTAATATTGTAAACACACAACAGTATTATGTAAACACACAACAGTATTATGTAAACACACAATAGTAATATTGTAAACACACAACAGTATTATGTAAACACACAACAGTATTATTGTAAACACACAACATCTAAAACAAAAGAGCTAAAATAATCTGGGAAGTTAACCAGCATATTCTATTTTGATGACCAAAGATGGTGAATTTGTGATAAATGTGTTTCAGGGAAGATTTATTCTAGACTTGTGGAGCTGAACTGCTTCCTCACAGCTTCTGCAGTGACTTGACTTATGACAGGAATCTGGGCGCGTCACACCTAAAGTCACTGTTGGAAGAAAATACACTTTAACTCTCAATGTGGAAAGTTACTAAATGGTATTTAATCAAATATACTTGACATTCCTTCTTAAAGTTAAACTAATGTGTATATTTAAGTGTGTGTTGTCGGGCTCTATTGTATCATCAGTGTGTGTTTGTACAAAACTTTCTTTTCATCTAAATATTGACGTTAGAAAATGATCCTAAGGCCCGCCCACTTGTTTTTCTGGAGATTAAATCTTGTTAACCAAAGCCACACCCACTCCACGGTGATTGGTCAAACATGGAGGTTTGTCACTGCGTGCCATCGGTCCTCGTTGTATAAACAAAGCGGGCCATGGTCACAGGTTACATAGAGCGTTATTACGTCATCGTGCTCGTTATCCACTTGTTCCTGAGGTGACGGTGATTCGTGGTCACCTGAGGAACATCGTTTTTCTTCTCCTGACAGAAGGAATAAAAATGTATCCTGAACTCCCACTGTTTTTATCCCACTGGAAGTAGGGAGTGACTCCATGTATCTGCTGAAGAATGACACAGAGGACGACTGTTGTTATGCTGCTGAACCATAAAACCGTTTGGAAACCAAGCTGATGCGAGAACAATCTGATCAACACACTCGTCGGAGATAACACGTAACCTGGGACCAGACGGCTTCGAAAATAAATCCTCATATTGCAACTTTACTCCTCCTCCGAGGTGGAACCCCGCTTATCTTCGGGGTCCTGGGCGTGGATTTGTTTCGACTGATAAATCTGAAGCACAAGTGAAAAACAGGCCGTGAGATCCACCAGGTCGTACAGTCGGGTCCGGTGGAGGTCCGGTGGAGGTCCGGTGGAGGTCCGGTGGAGGTCCGGTGGAGGTCCGGTGGAGGGCGGGCGACAGTGTGAGGCTGAAGGTTGAGCACAACACCTTATATAAGCAGCAACAGGTGTCGGCAATAATTAGACTGCATTAAGCCTCGGTGGAGAGGAAGCCTGGCGTTCATGACAGCAGTGCCACTTCCCTTTCTGTGTTTATGTCTGTGGCCCTCAGGTTCGTTTCATGTGGAGCCCACTCCTCCGTGCAGCGTCACTTGTTTCAGGGGGGGCTGCTCGTCCGGCGCCACTATGTGCTATATTTGAAGCCCGTACCCCCCACAGGATGCCAAGCGCCTTCTGGATTAAGGTGAGGGACACTAAGTCCCAGGAGTGAGTATTACAGGCCACAGGATGTGATGGTCGCTGCAGAACCGAGAAGGAATTCTGTTTTCCTGTCGCCAGTAAACACACGGAGGATCTGAAGCATTGAAGCTGTTCCACTGATTTTCACGTGACAATGAAGACGTGATCTTGACATGATATATTGTGATACTGAACAAGATATATGTGTAGTATTGTCGAGTACTTGACTCTGTTGTTGTGATAGTGAAGTAACAAGTATATTTGTAGTATTGTCCAGTACTTGCGTCTGGTGTTGTGATAGTGTAGTAACAAGTATATATGTGTAGTATTGTCGAATACTTGACTCTGGTGTTGTGATCGTTTAGTAACAAGTATATATGTGTAGTATTGTCCAGTACTTGACTCTGGTGTTGTGATAGTGTAGTAACAAGTATATATGTGTAGTATTGTCGAGTACTTGACTCTGGTGTTGTGATAGTGTAGTAACAAGTATATATGTGTAGTATTGTCCAGTACTTGACTCTGGTGTTGTGATACTGTAGTAACAAGTATATATGTGTAGTATTGTCTAGTACTTGACTCTGGTGTTGTGATACTGTAGTAACAAGTATATATGTGTAGTATTGTCCAGTACTTGACTCTGGTGTTGTGATAGCGTAGTAACAAGTATATGTGTAGTATTGTCTAGTACTTGACTCTGGTGTTGTGATACTGTAGTAACAAGTATATATGTGTAGTATTGTCCAGTACTTGACTCTGGTGTTGTGATAGTGTAGTAACAAGTATATATGTGTAGTATTGTCTAGTACTTGACTCTGGTGTTGTGATACTGTAGTAACAAGTATATATGTGTAGTATTGTTTAGTACTTGACTCTGGTGTTGCGATAGTGTAGTAACAAGTATATATGTGTAGTATTGTAGTATTACTCTTGATGAAGTCGTAACTGCTCTCATTTGTTTTCAAACCAAAATATGTCCAAACATAAGTCGACTGTATCCTCTCATCCTCAGTCATTGCGGGGAACTCAAGGTATTTTCTCGCTGCGGAGGACCTAATGACTGCTGCCATCTAGTGGCTGGAGATTGTATTAATTCCATACGCATGCATTGATATAAACCACAAACATGAGTGTGATAGAAGATATTATTTGATGATGGTGGACACGTTATTGTCTCTTCCACAAACGCGTCTTAACCAGCAGCTGCGACCTTCATGTCTCCACTCGTGCATCCTCTGCATAAACAGCCTGTCGCAGCGTCGCACGGACAGATCGGTCTCCTCTAAATCCAGAGGGTGATTTCTCTGCTCAAATATGTGTCGACCAAAAATAAAGATGGTAATTGTTATAAATCACTCATTGTGCCGTCATCGCCGGTGAATCTGTGTCACGACCAGCAGCAGCGACGCGAGGACGTGGACGTCGTGCAACAGGCGGCGAGATTCGCCTTTTCACTAAATCCAAGCTATTTAGAGACGGTGAAGCCCAAAAGGGAGACGTCTGTCATTAATGCAAGTCACCATGTTATGACTGAACTATAGTTAGACTGAATATAACAGACACTCGTTTTAAAAACTACACTTTTAGGAGGTTTTTTTTAAGCTTCTACGCAAGCAAGTTAAAGCTTCTCCGTGCTAACGCTAACGTAGCTTTTAGGCAAGCATATAATAGTTCATCGCGAGAACTTAAAAAGTTACTTTAGGGGCTCAGTACAATATAGGTAAATCAGGTGTATAGATTATTTTTAACACCCCTAAAGAGCAGGTTTCTTTTTTATTGTCCAGCAAAGAAACGGCGTCCTCACCGGTGGCGGCTGGCGAAATGTATTTGAGGTTGTGCTCTTTTATGTACTTTACCTTCCTCAACATAAACATAATAATAAAACACCTGATATTCCAAACAAAACAAGAAGAGCTGCCGCTGTCCATCCAGTTCTGATCACTGTTACGCAATCAGAATATACCGAATTATGAAAAAGAAACTATAGGAAAATGATTAAAAACCCTTTCATGCACTGAGACATAAGAGATTATATCTACGAACTAATCACTATCACACAAAGACACTGCAAAAAATTTAATTAGAAAATATTGTCTGGACCAACCCGCGTCCTCAAGGTTCACAAGTGTGATGCACTACCAAGTGAGCTATTCAATCTTGTGTAATAGTGTGTACGTTTTGTTATGTATTTAACAATAGTTGTCGCTTTTCCAGGCGCCCAAGTTCATCCTCAGAGATGACATCACTTTTGACGCGATGTATGATTGTCATGATTGGAGCTAAAATAAACGTGATGTCACTGATGGGCTATTCTCAACACACACACACACACACACACACACACACACACACACACACACACACACACACACACACACACACACACACACACACACACACACCCCCCAGATACACAGGATATGACGAATGACGACGCAAACCAAGATCATTGGAAGAACGTGAATCTATGCAAATATAGTTTCTAGAATTCTACAAACATACACTCGTCACTGTTGATGATTGTTTTGAAAATAAAAAATAAAAAATCATAATAAATAAAATAAAATAGAAAAAAGATTAGAAAATAAAAAAACAGCCTAATCGGTGGGAGCGCGGCGCCCCAGCGCCCTCTATGGGTTCAGCTACCACAGGTCATAATCCATTTTAATTCAGCTGATCTTGACAAGTCTTTCCGAATCAATCTGAAATCCTGAATTTGTTATCAAAAACATCCTTGTTTTGTCACTCAGCGCTTCTCTCCGCTCGCCTACAGAAACATCGGTGGTTCAGGTGTGCTCATGAAAAGGTCAGAGGAAGATTGTTTCTGGGGTTTAATGGCGGCGGCGAGGTGTGGACCATCTGTCCAGATTTAACACAAACCCTGCGATATGTCAAACCGTCCGGAGCTTCTGAGGTCGACGAGGATCACCTGCGTCATTCCACCAACACGTCCCGTAATCACTGCGAAATATTGGTCTTCCCACACGTGACTGGTCCTTCGTTTATATTTGATAGTGTTGGCTCTTATAGCGAACAAACATTTTACACGACATAACATCAAGCTATGGTCTGTAGAAGTCAAATGATCGTCGGAACAATACTTCTCTGCAGGAGTCTTAGTGGCCTGTGTCATTCCACGGCAGTCCAGGAAAGTGATACAGCTTTATGCTTCTAAATTAAGCCGGACATGTCTTTGAAGGCGCGGGTTCGTGGTGTGCTCTCAGAAGCTGCTCTTGAGCCATGTAGTTTGAAAGAGAAGACAGATCGGCAAGTTGTGCAGCACACACAGATTTACTTCAGCACCAGCTGTTTTCATGGAAGCTCTTATTCAACACACGCCCAGCTCTGGAGGGAACTGCAGGGCGAGGACATATTTCACAGAGAAGAGTTGTTAAGTGCTATAAAGCGCTTGAGATCCAGGTTTCTTCATCATGCAAAACGTATTTAAACACATAAACATTCTGATCGACATGTTGTCAGTCGTTTTATGTGCTCGAGTCACTTTTTGTCACAAAAAAGACAAGATAGTTACAACCACATTATGAGGCCAGTCTCTCTGAGGCAGACTCATGTCAACATGTACATCACTGGGTAGAAACCATGACAGTGGTGACTGTGGAAGATTTCTTGATGTATAATACAGAGCGTCTTACATCACTGTGAGCACAGTTTTAAAGAATCTTTCTGGTCCAGAGTCGAGACTGTGAATGGGGTCACACATACAATAATTAGATATTTGTGTTTTAGGAAATGACACCACTGTTCACATGACACACATAATGTTCACGTGACACACATAATGTTCACATGACACACACGGCTCAGGACCAGAGGAGAGAAATCTTTTCAGACTGTTGCTCCTAAGCTTTGGAACGATCTTCCTCTCTCTTTACACTTGATGATCTACTGACTCCTTTAAGAAACATCTTAAGACGTTTCTATTTGTTCAGGCTTTTCCTTGAATTTCTGGAACTCCTGTTGTGTTATCAGTTTTTATCTTGACCTTTAAAGTATGTACTTTTTTGAATATTGTTTTGTTTAATCGCTTTGTGACCCTGGTCTCGAAAAGCGCTTTATAAATAAATATTACTTACTTACTTACTTACATACACATTTCACATGACACATATAATGTTCACATGACACATATAATGTTCACATGACACATTTAATAATCACATGACACACATAATGTTCACATGACACACATAATGTTCACATGACACATATAATGTTCACATGACATACATAATGTTCACATGACACACATAATGTTCACATGACACATTTAATAATCACATGACACACATAATGTTCACATGACACACATAATGTTCACATGACACATATAATGTTCACATGACATACATAATGTTCACATGACACACATAATGTTCACATGACACATTTAATAATCACATGACACACATAATGTTCAAATGACACACATAATGTTCACATGACACATTAAATAATCACATGACACACATAATGTTCAAATGACACACATAATGTTCACATGACACATTTAATAATCACATGACACACATTATGCTCATATGACAAACATAAAAGTTTACACGACAAACATAATGTTCACATTACAAACGTTAATGTTCACATGACAACCATAAATGTCCACATGTCAAGAAAATGTTTACATGACAAACATAAATGTTCACATGATAAAGAAAAATGTTCACATTAAAACACACATGTTCACCTGACAAAAATACATGTGGACATGAGAAAACATCCAGGTTCACATGAACCACTGAAATGTTCCTATGACATACATAAATGATCAAATGACACGTAAATGTTCAAATGACATAAATGAATCTGGTAAATGTTCAAATGAAAATCCTGTGATCGTTGTGTTATATTCAAAACAAAATCACATATGAGTATAAGATTGTATAATAATATACAGTAAAACCATGTACAGAATAAAGATGACTCCACTAATCCCTCTCTCTCTCTCCCCTCTGGTTTCTAGGACCTCCAGTAAGTACAACACTGCCTGCTGTGATCATCATGTGGTAAAGTGACTTCATGTTTGTTGACTTTCTTGATGTGAACCAATGTTGTGTTAGAGCCTCGTCATCCTTCTCTGCACCATGAGCACCACTGACATGTACACTCACATGTATGTCTGGCAGACGCAGGAACCATTCATAGACCAGCGAACGACGGCTCCAGATAGTTCCGTGTGTTCTCTCGTGTATTTACGTCGGGAGGTTTGTGAGCAAAACAACTAAATATATAATCAGCACATTTTAATGATGGTTCAAAGAATAGATGAAGAAGTGTGGCCAGTGTTCTGGGTCACCATCTGTATCCAATAACCTTTTAAGGATATGTTACTATTTATCAAGAGTTTGGCTCACCAGCGCCACATAGTGTCCTATTTAGCTTCCACCATGTCTCACACTTGAGCGACTTGTTAGAAGAGGTTCCTGGGGAGAGGAAAGTCTGGGGCTCTTTAGTCTTCCCCCGTAACCCCGTCCTCAGATAAGCAGTGAAGGTGCCAATTATGATATTTCAAATGCTAAAAAAAGGTGTAATTATTCGTGGGCAACTATGGTTCGTGTCAGCATCAGGTCGTTGATGATCAGGACTTGACTTCAACAGGTCAACGACTGACTTCCTGTTAGGTGTGTGTGAGGTGGAGTGAGAAACACTCGACGCTGCTGATAAACTCTATTGTTCAATGTGCTGCCAGGTCATGAACCGAATAACATATGATAAACGTGTTGTCGCTCCTGCAGCTGTGTTTGGCCCCAAGTCACCCATCGTCTCCAGTCGAGGCTCGAGTTTGAACCTGTAATTACAGACTGATAGTATTTGACCTTTAATGTGGTTTCCATTTATGACTATTTAGCCGCGTGTAATATACATCTGTGATTACGGTTACTGTGGCTCAAGTATTCCAAAAAAAATCTGTTTTATTTGACTTTGGCTTCTGTGCTGCTGGAAAGTTCTGACTTACTCTCTCTCTGCCAATGTCACTCCCTGGAAAGTTCAAATGCAAGTTTCAAACAGGATGTTGAGACAGACTGTTCCATTTTGAATAGTTTGAACCTGACGGCGTGACTTTGACTTTAGTATTGGTTGAGATTAGCGAAACGTTGAAAAACAGAGTATTCTAAAATACATTGGACTAAAGTTGTGTAAATGTTTATGATCTTATAGTGATGCTGGAGGACCAGACAGGTGATGTTTCTGGTTAATTGTTGCTCTTATTGTAGTAATCATTCTGTAATAATTCTGCTCATGGAGGCAAATGCCAGCCAATGAGAGCGGAGCTTGACAGAGATGTTTAACAGTATATTTTAGTACAAAATGAATTAAAATACCGACAAGTCAGAGGCATAAATCTTGTATCAGGTTGTGTCGAAACAGGAAACAATGATAGGGACGTGTCTTTTGTTGTTTTGTTTTTTTTAAGTTATGCCAAAATAACTTGTCGTTAATACTCCGCAACTACTAGACAATGTGACCAAGAATCGCTTAAACAGCTGTTCCAATCAGAAGTCAAAGCTTTTGTTGCCGTCGGTGATGGACAGACGAGGCTTGCCAGGCGTTTCCATGGACCATGATGTTTGCTTATGATGGAGTGATTTGTGGACGAAGTGATAACTGAGGCGTTAGAGTAGCAGCCAGAGTGTGAGTGGAAGTGAGAACTTCCATGTTGTATATGTCGCAGGAGTTACCGACTCAATCACACCACGGGCTTAAATCTTTAGGAACTCTGGGCCTGAACTTAATTTTTAATTGCTTAACTGTTTATAACAGTTCTTGAGAAGTGATGTCATGATTTTAGGTCAATAATCCATATTCTTGATCTTAACTTAAACACTGACATCATTACAGGTCACAATGTCAACATGAACATTGTTCTACTTTGACTTTGCGCCTTTTAATCAACAACAAATCTGGCCCTTGAGTCCGACACGCGTGGTGTTAAAGATACTGAAATTGAAAGAATGGAAAAGAGAAGGATGGATGATGAAATGGAAGAAGCAGGTAATAGATGAGGTTCAGTGTATGTTGATGAATAGAACAGGTGTTACTTGCCTCTGACAGTAAAGGCCAAATAAAAGGTTTAATACACGACAAGGCTGAAAATAAAGTCTATAATAAATAACTGCAAAGAAGCCACAAGAGGATGCAGTGACATTACACTTAGCAGCGTGTTTGACATTATAATGAGCTGGGTATTGATCCAACATTTTCAATACCAGTACTGATACCATCACTTCAATACTGGCTCCCGAACAATACTTTTTAAGATACACAATTTCCTAAGATCAATTCTAACAAAAATAAATAATATTACATATAGTACAAATCCTGAGTTTAATTTGCAAATTGAGTAGATTTGCACTTCAAGATTTTTTCTTTCATACGAAATAAATGACTAATGAATAATTTCCAGTACAAAAGAACACTTGCTAACAAGTTACAAATCAATCTTCTGTTCAATAGTTCTTCAGTTATTAGTTTCTCTTCAGAAAAAGCGACAAATTATCTCGTATCATGACTGGGCGCTGAGTCTTGACACCTATAAACGAAGATACTCGGTACTATCGAAGCGTTTCGGTCGGAGCCACAAAAAAAGTGAAGTTCTATGCACATGCTTTATTGTGCTTTAAGATATCTCGAAGATATCTTGAAGATCTCGAAGATATCTTGAAGATCTCGAAGATATCTTGACGATATCTCGTGTGGTTTGTACAGTTGAAACCGACACACCTCACTTTTGCTGCAGCTCCGACTAGAGGATCCCGAGGGAGCGAGACAAAGATGTCTTGACTTGCCACATGCTCTCTGACGGGCTGCAAAACTCCTTAAGGAAGGAGACTGTGAGACGCTTCGCCACTTTCCCCGAGTTCATCAGCATAATCTCTGAGTCAGACACCAGCTGCCCCGACCATAAGAAGAGGCGCTGAAACTTCAAAAGATTATTTATTATCTCTGGGGTTATCTTTAGTCAATGTGTGGTCAGTGTAACGTTATCTACCCCCTGATAAATACATGATGTTCACATTTACACGCACAAATATTGCAGCACACTGTGGGTTTCAGCCTCGGTGAAACTCCAGTTGTGTAAATTGCATTATAAGTGGTCGTAGTGACTCGTCATCTGGCCACATCCTCATCAAACTCTTCAGTGACCTCGGCCTCCGTTTCCCTGTAATTTGTCAAGCATCTGTAATTCAAGTCAGAGAAGCTGTTTCATATCCTCAACCGCTCCCAGAGAAGAGAAGCCCAAACGGCCACTGCACGACACTCCCGGCTCCAGAGGATTTTCTCATTTCACCGACGATAAAACAGGTTTTTGTTAATTCTTAATCAAGACCTTCGTTCAAGAATAGCCGACTCTTCGCCGCAGTCAATGGAACCTTCCCGAGGCACCCCTGACCCCCTCCTGCCCCCCATTCATTCAGCACTTCTTTGCCAAATTGAAACCACATGTTTAAGCGTGTAAGTCAAGAAAAGGGCTCCTTCCTGTACTGTGACCTCTGAACCCGGCGGGCCGTCCTGTGAGAGTCGAAAGAAAACGGGCAGTCACCCATAATGCATGTTCACACTCGCCACCTGGCAACGTGACCGATGTCCCTCGTGCGCCCCCCACAGATACCCCAAAATACAAGTGCATCAGAGGTTGAATCTGAACTGTATTTATATTTTCAATGTTGTCCTCATTGACCTGAAACCATGTGAAGTAGAACGACCGACTTGGTCTGAACGTTTCCGTTGGATTGTGCTCCGAGTTGAATGCAAGAAAGTCAGAAGTCAAGATTTCCTGTTTGGACTTTAATGAGTGCGTCGTCGTCCTCTGTAAAGAGTGTGTGTTACACTTCCTCGCGGGAACAAAACCCACTTGACCGTGTGCTTCTGCCTCCATTGTGTACCTGCTCCCTGTGATTAACGTCTGATGAAAGCCCCCCTTGTGCACGTTTGTCCCGGAAGCAACTGTGGCGGCGTCGCTCATGTTCTGTCTGTCAAGACTTGAGGAAAATCCCAGGCATGCTTTTTCTCAACCTGCATGAGTCTCTCTGATGAAATGAAAGATGTAATAATGCATGGTTCACGGTTGAAAGACCACCTTCTCAAAATGTTGACCATCTTCTCTTTGTATCATCCTTTTCTTGCCCCTTTTTCAGGGTCCACCTGGACGACCAGGCTTTCCGGTAACTGTCTTTTTAACATTTGTCCAAGTGTATTGTATTATATTTGCTTGTGTGGAGTGTAATCACCGCCGTGCACTGTGCTTCTCCGTCCTCTAATGAGATAATAGTAGTAAGTAGAAGTCAATGTGTCCGCCAGCTGTGATGAAATGGAAGCCAGACAAACTTATTTTGGCTGCTCTGTCTTTGTCTGCTCGGATCAGGGCACCTTCGCTTTGGCCTCAACGTCTTAGTCACATTCCAATGAAACCAAATCTTCCGTCAATAAAGTCGTTTTAGCAATATAAACGTGAATATAAAAAGATCCTAAAAACATCTATTTGAACTCAGAACCGAAGTCTTGTGTTCATTACTTCATTTGCTCTGAATTTCAAAATCCAAATCAATCACAAACGCAACAAGCGCTCTCTGAGATTTTCAATCTGATCTCCGTCCAAGCCGACGAGGAAACAGTCGGCGCCGACCCAGCGTGTTGTTCCGCGCTGACAGATCGTACTAAACAAATTCGTCCAGACGAGTGATGCAATGAACAGATTCAAGAGAGAAAAACAGAAAATGTGGCTCAATAATGATTTTTTTGATACATTAAATTGTCAATGAGATGCTGTTCTTTCATCTCGACGTGTCCCATAAACAAAGGGAGACGAATCACACAGTGTTTTCTTGTTCTCGCACCAAGTGTTCTGTAAATAATCAGCATTTTGTTAATGTTTCTGCTCATCCAAAGAAAGGGTTCTGTTCTAATGAAGATTTGTTGTAGGACATTGACGTAGTTCATGAGTGTCAAACAAAATCCTTTTACTAAAAACAATTAGTTTGAGCCACCGATGTAAAGGATTCCAGAATTTATATCTGCACAAAGTACTTCTTAAAGCTTACTCCAATGCTGTGTCTCAAATCGCGCACTTCTCTTGCTTCACAGTACACTCAAAGACAGTGCACTTACTTGCCCAGTGCTCAAATTAGGACAGTGTAGTTGTGTCTCAAATCAAACTCTGCTGCTACACACTTACAGGAAATGACTCGACAGTTTCTTCTTCTACTACTTTTTAACACTGATTGTAACCAGTCGTTGAAACACTATCACTGACACTTGACAACACTTTTCACCGATAGAAACTAGTTTTTTAGTTGTGTTTTATTGTGTTATTACTGTCGTTGTGTTGTGTTACTCGTGCTTTCTGGAGACATTTACATCGGTATCTGCTCCGAATACTCGTCGTAGCTTCAGTTTAGCTTCAGTTTAGCTTCAGTTTAGCTTCAGTTTAGCTTCATCTACGTCACTAAGATGGAGGATGTTAAGGGTGGAAAGTGTCCATCGATACACTCAATTTTCTGGCTGTTTGAGTGCACCAATTGAGTGCTCATTGTGCACTACATTTTCACACACTGCTCATCGGGACGCACTCAAAATGTGTCAGTGCAGAAGTGCACGATTTGGGACTCAGCCAAAGTACAACAAATTATTAATGGCATAACTAGCTGTACTACCAGTGTTGACAAAATAAAGTAAAAAAAAACAAACCCAAAAAAGAGGAGAGAGTAAATCCAGCTAAATTATGGAAATCGTTCATTTTGAATATCCCTTAAACCAAAATGACCAAAATAAACTTACATTTTGTAACTATAATTTACTTAGTATGTGATTGATGTCGTTTAAATGTCTTCAAAGTCATGTGTCAATAGTCACATTCTAGTCCAGCTCATTTGTTTTCATTAAACTTATGATATTTTAATTTAATGGTGGTTCTCTGCTCCTCTTTCCAACCCTCACGACCAACAGAATGAGCTGCATTTCTCACGTATTATTTAACATATGTGGTCCTAACATTAACAATGGGACTACTAGAGGATAACATGGCGGTATGAAACGCACCGAGGGACACAGAGTTATGACTGTGATCAGTTGCCAGACGAGGAAATGTAGGCCGAGCAGCAGCTGGTGGCCGCAGACGTGACGAGACCAGCTCGACGTGACACAGCTGACTCCGACTGCATGAGCACAAGTGTGTGAGCTTCGCTGCTGCTCCCTGTGTCATGTTCCGGTCTCACACCAGCTCCTGTGTGCTTCATCAAAGTCACTCCTAACACCAGCGTTTGTGCCGGCAACCTGTAACCATTCATTCCCATGATTCATTGTGTTCTGAGAGCTCAGAGTCCAAAACGACTTCATTTTTAACGTGAATCTTCTACACTGGTCACTAGGGTGATAGAGGAAGTAATGGGATTCCTGGAAGATCGGTGAGTGAGATAACTTTGTGTATTTAGTTTACAAATAGAATTGTGTATGTGTAGGATAAGCATATTTGTGTTCAGTATCATCCGACAATGAATCAGTTGTAATAGTTACTACATGGAGGGTGGACATCTGAGACCTTTGTTACCCTTTTTTTTAATCATTTCACTCAAAATTGTAGACCGTTTAAATGTAAACAAAAGTTTAGTGGATATTGAGAAAAGGTTAGATTATATTAGATTAGATACAATTACATTATATTATATTAGATTAGATTGGATTAGATAAGAAAGTTATTAATCCCTCTGGAGATCTCCTTCTGGAAATTGAGAACAAAGTGCATATTAAACATTATTGTGCAAATATTGACAAAGTGCAAATATAAAGAACATATATCAAAGTAAATAACACAAAGAAAAGGATAAAATGATTAAATACAATAACAATTATAACTGTTTGATTTATTTTGAATGAATTGTCGAAAAATGTTTCCAATATTTTATTTAGAACAACACTAACAATAAAGTCATGATAAATTGGTTTTATTTTCCAGTTTTGTGTAGAATCACCATCTGTTGTAACTGTGTGTTAAGGAAGATTTAAACGTACTTCTTTCAAATGAGTTTGAACCGATGTTTTTGCCAAATATTATCGCCAAACAAATTTCTTTAGACAACATGTGGTTCTTTATCTACGACGGTTCTAAAAAGCTGTTCCTGTGACTTTCACACTAGACCCGGCTACCAGATGTAGCTTAGCAACGATGCTAATGAATAAAAATTCCATATTTTACGATTCATGTGATTTCTACTGGTGTCAAGAGATCAATACTAGACCCACTGCCCTCTCAATTATTACCACACAAACATCGCACTATTGTTTGGTGCAGCTTTTTTGTATCGACTCCATGCTACACACGGGTCATATTTGAGGAAAATATTTTCACCTCCGAGGTACAGTTGTGGAATATTTTAAAAACGTCTACTGACTCAGAATAAACAGACTAGCGTCTTTTTTTCCCAACGACCCTTTCAGAGTTTGCTGCATGACCTGGTCCCTCTCCAAGCCTCTAACACTGGTTCCTCTCTTTCTTTCTCTCTCCTCCCTTCACACGTTTTTGCATGCGTCTGCTGTGACTGATCCCAGGGCTTGAAGGGACACGCAGGCGACAAGGTAAGTTTAGGGCATGTCATGAACCACAAATCCATCTCATTCAAGTCAATTCTGGTGCAACACGAGATGAACTAGCACGTTAGCAGTAGACTCTCCAGAACAGCATCCAGACCAAAAACTGGTTCCACACCAAAGTTTTCATGAGGTCACAGAAGATGAAATATGTGTGTCCAGACCCTCAAGTGGACAGAGGTCGACAGGGGACACAGAAATATAAAGCTGTGCGAGTAAATTCTATCTTACCTGATGACATCCCCAAATGGGAGTAAGTATGTATTAAACAGAATTGGTCCCACAATTGACCCTTGAGGCACCCCCACAATCAAGCTTATAGCTTCCAGATGAAAAACGCTCAAGTGTTTCCAAGTGTTTTCTGCATCAACCGGAACAAACTTCTCCAGTATTCAGAAGCAAAGGTTGCTGCAGGTTAAAATCCTTCCTGTCTAGTTGGCATATATCAGATCTCACCGATCTGTTGAGCATCGATATCTGGCAGATTCTTCTTTTGGTTCTACGTAAATTTGAAAGTGTTTGTTTTGCTATATCTTCTTACCGGTTTGTTTTTCAAGTTAATGTTTCTTTGTACGTTGATTTAATCTGGAGTCAAGGTTGTTTGAGCTTGTTGTTAAAATGATGATGAAGTAAGAGGTCAGCAGGGTCACTAAATAGCTTCAAGGGTCAAGGTCACTCTGACCTCATACATACACTTTATAACCATATCAATAGATTTTTTTTTTCAAGTACTTTATTGTGTGTAGACTGACATATAGACTATTTAAAATACACTTTTCTTATGCACCATTAGACACACAAATACATATATGTACGTAAATGCATATGACATAGACAAAGGATCAGGACTAGGTCATAGAATCATTAAAAACTATATTTTTCTGGTCCAAACCAAAAGCCCATGAATGAACCGTTAACCTTACAGTATCTCAGACAGAGAGCTGATGTGATGACAGAGCGACCAGGGTGGTTTAGGAGACGGACTCGCTGTTGTCAGACGATGACAAAAAAGGCTGAAAACTATAGTTTTTTTTATTCTTGTCTGCGGTAGAAGATCTGACGCTGTTGTGTTGACAGAACATCAGGGCCAATCTACTGCTGGAGAAAGAAAAAAAAGAGTCGTGACCGAGTCGACTTGAAACGGTCTGTCAGCGCTGTGGCTTCACAACTTATTGTTTCACACTTCAAAACACAATTCAAGGACTCCGACCTCTCGGCTCAAGCCTGTTGAGGTTCACCTCATACCGTGCATGTGCGAATGACCCAGCAACCGATCGAAGAGAACACAAAATAGATCATTTTTAACAGTCCAATACGAAAGTAAAACCACATCTTGTCGGCCGCTCTCTGTCCGGAGCCACAGCCTATACGTGGACATCAAATAAAACGGTTAAAAATCCAGAATACACAGACCCAGCGAGTCGCTCAAAGAGTTAGCTAATGTTTGAACAAGATGTTTTCATTCCTCACCCGGCACCATGAAATTCCATTATTTTCAAAACCCCACATGAGAAAACAATCACAACATCCCTTCAGCCGCAGCCAGGCCAACAACAGCAGAGCTTCCCGCTCGAGATGCCGAGGTTCTCAAGGAAGACGTGTCACATGACTCAGCAGTTGAGTCAGTGGAGCTTCAACTAAACTAGCTGTACTGAAGATTCATACAGCCCTGAGACATTCATTTGCTGCCAGGCTGGGATCATTCTGTAAGAAGAAGAAGCAGAACATTGGATAAATTAATATGGGGATTATATGCAGTAACACATGCTGTAAAGAACCGCTGAGATGCAATATTTAAAGCCTCTCAGGGAACATATGAGGAACAGCATTTTCAGAACACTTGAAAACCGACTCCTGTGGTTTTGTGGCTGCGTGAAAGCTACTAGAAGGCATGGACAAGCCAACAGGAAGTGTAGAAGAACGGAAACCTCAGCTAACATAGAGGTTGAATCAAAACCAGAAACACGGATGATTGTTTGCAAGTTATTAGAAATGAGTTCAAGCGATTTGATTCCCTGTTGTAGACGGTGGGTCGACCTGAGAGCAGATGCACATTGACACTTGGATTTTACATTCATAAAAGTTGTATGAATCGCTTTGTTAGGCTTCTCAACTATGACCCTCAAGTCAAGGGAGACCCTGCTAGAGGCTAGCAGCCCCCCTGCAACATCCCACCACACCTTAAGATGTTTCTTGAAGGAGTCAGTAGATCATCAAACACAGAGATGGTTCCAAAGCTTAGGAGCAACAGTCTGGAAGGATTTCTCTCCTCTGGTCCTGAAGCCTGTTCAGGAACCATCAGTAGATTCTGATCCACAGACCTCAGAGCCGTGGGGAAATGTGAGTTCTTCTACTAGAGCTGCTCAGAATTCTATAGAGTTTTGTATGAACTGCAGGTGAGACAGTTTCTTCTTGTTTAGACACAAAAATAAACTGTTACAAAAGTCTAAACAAGAAGACACAAACGCTATGACATGAAAGATACTGAACGAATGGTTTTATATCAGAAGATCAAGCATGGTGATAATAGAAGTGTAGCGCAACAACAAACTTCCTCAAATACTTGGCAACAACAATCATCATCACTCTGAAAGTATCAGGTGGAAATTGTGGACTTATTATCTGGGACTGTGTCATAGCTAAAATAATTCTGCTCAGAATGGAAGTCAACTGACAATGTTTAATGTTCACCTGAAGAGACTCAAACACAAGACTCAAGTCCTGCTGAGCTCATCAGTTATTATTGAAGTTACGCCTTCACCCATTCACACACACACTGATGGGAGTAGGCTGCAACGCAGCACGCCACCTCATCCATCAGGACCAATCACGGTAAAGTGTCTTGCTCAGGGCCAAACGCCACAATCTCATCTGGAGATTGAACCTGCAACACTACAGGCCACAGGCCGACCACTCCACTATCTTTCAGATCATAGAGTTTTTAATCATGTATGGAGGCTCTAAGTGGACAATAAATAGTGGATAATAATGTCTCAATAATGTGGCATCATGCATCATGGACAAGTGAATAGGAAGAGTTACAGATGACAGTGGATTAGCCTTGGAGAATCCCGTCAAAAATTACGATATTACGCAAAAGAAAAATACGATCGTTTCCTGAACAGCAGCAGACGAGTCAAGATTGAGGCGTGTCTGGACCTTGTGTGGATGACAGGATGCTGTTCTGGGGTTTGTCACCTGCTCTGGACTATATTCAACTTGTTTTCTCATTTTTTTTCAAAGGGCGCACCAGGCGAGCCGGGACTGTCCATCATTGGGCCGAGAGGACCTCCCGTAAGTTCTACGCTTCCATTATCCAGGGAACTGCTGAGCTGGTCGTACTGAGCTGTGGGGAAGACTTACCAGACCGTTTACGCTTCCAGATCTGTGGGCTGAGTCTAACGCTTCCGAGCCAAATCCTTTTTCATACACAGGAGGAAAATGCGCCGCAATTGATAGCATAATGAGCTGCAATTATATACAGTGTGGATGGAGCAGCCTTGCTCAAGGGATTCCAACGTGTGATTTGGCCATGAAGTGGATTATTAGTCGGTCTAGTTTTATGGGGAGACAAAGTGAGCGGTTGGTTTTCTATTGTTATGAACCAACTTGTACATTTTTTCCAGTCCCCGGAGAACCACCCGATCCCCCTCATATCTCGTACAAAAAGATCTTTGTCTCGCAAACAAACGTCTGGTAGCTGGAACATGTGTTTTTCACATCGGACCTTATTACAATCTCTACCAATCTCTACCCGCTTCTCTCTGATGGTTCGAGACATTTTTGATGAGAAACAGTCCGTGGAGGGGGTTTTTGTCTCGGCGGGATACAGACCTCACTCTGTCAATCATTCAAGATCACGGCAGACCAGAGTGACAGACAGGGTTTGACCTTTTGTGTCCTTTTTGCTTCATTCCTGGGGCACATTTTATATCTAATAAGTGATGCTAAAAATAACCTCAACTCGGATTTTTTTTTTTACATTTTTACTCTTTCCTGTGATCGTCCTGATTCGTAGAGTCTCCAGACTAAGACCTGTTTTTTACTAAATTGCAGCCATTATCCTAATCATGTGAAGATACAACTAAATCTGCATAAGAAGCCCTTTTTTATGCATCATTCTTTCTAGAACCTTTGACAGTTTGTTTGCCTGAAGTACCTGAGTATATGGCTCAAGTGTTCTTGTGAATGTTCGTTCTTCTAAAATATCCATTGTCTTTCTCTGCAGGGACAACCCGGAACACGAGGATTCCCCGGTTTTCCCGTGAGTGACCAGCTTTGAAATGTGTTTTTTAAATAAAAGACAATGTAGAATGATTGATGTAGTTCGACTTAAAGTGTGTTTATTTTATTTTTTCGCTGGCAAATACATTTCTCATTTACTTTTTCTTCAGGGTCCAATCGGAATGGACGGCAAACCTGTGAGTTTCCTTACGCATTATTAACAAATGTCTGATGATAATATTGAGCTGGAATACGTTTAGAACAATGGTGATAATGGGTAGAGTCGTGGTTAGTGTTTATTTCTCCACCTGCACTCACTGTTCATTTGCTCACACAGGGTCAACACGGATCCAAGGGAGACTTGGTAAGACCTGCCATCAGTCTTCAAATGTTTTTTTGTTCAGCCTTCAAATGTTGGAGAAAATGAGGAAAGATATTGAAGGAAGTGTGGCGGATTACCTTCTTGTCAGATGTCAGACAGTTGGAATCAATTCATTTCCAGATCCGAACCTCACTGAGAACAATCTCGTGGTTTCAGGAGACTTTTTCTACAGTCGTCCAAGCCAACGAAATCTACTGTTCACGAGCTGATTCGTGGTTTCTGTTACAACACATACGCTTAAATCCTTCTGTCATTAGAGCGAATCAGATGCTTTCGCTTTTATCAGCACAACAAAGTACGGACAAATCACACCAGCCAAATCTTGAGAAGACCTCAAACAGAACGGCTCTGTTCATTTCAGCAGCCGCGATGTTCTGGCTATCGTCACTCTCCACCGCTTCCATCTGGCTGCCTCGGCTATCACTTGGAGTGAGACGGAGGAAGTCATAATGTGAGGGTTTGTTTGTCGAGGCTTTGACAACACGTCGACCGTCTGATGGAGCAGATGACTCATGGTCCTCCTGAGAGTGGAGAATTCAAACAGTTTAGGACTGATGTTGACGGTCAACTAATGTGCTCATAATGAGGCTGTTATTTTTACTTCTTCCTGAGAAATGTCCCGCAGAATTACGGGGGCTTGGAGGGGCAGCTAAATGAGGGCTCACCTAGGTGTGGGCGTGTCCTGCTGGGTCACCTCGGTGAGATCATTAATCACGGGGTGTTGACGTGCTGACAGCTGCTCACACTGTGCAGGGAGCAGGAATGTTCTAGTAATCAGACCAACAATGATACAAAAGCTGTTGAATATCGTTTCATTGATCTTTTTCTTTCACGTCGGCATCTTAACTAAAGACACACTTCTCTTGCTGCAGGGTCAGCGTGGTCCAAAAGGAGTTCCGGTGAGTACTAGAGACGAAGGTGTTGATGATGCGAATGATGTCAGCAAGTCATTCTCCTGCTGTCTCTTTCTAGGGTGAACCTGGACTCAAGGGAGAGAAGGTACGCTGCTTTATCAACTATTATGTTCTTTAAATGACGACTGTGAAAAGAGTTGATGATATTGATGGAGAGGATGAGGATGAAGGGGTCAGTAAGGATCAAGATGATCGTGGTGGTAATGATGACATCGATACAGAGGTCAGTGAGAGTAAAGATGAGTATGAGGATGAGATGAGGATGAAGATGAAGATGAAGATGAAGATGAAGATGAAGATGAAGATGAGGATGAAGATAATCGTGGTGGTAATGATGATATTGTTGAAATGGTCATTGAGGATGAGGATGAAATTCAAGATGAAGATGAAGATGATCGTGGTGGTAATGATGACATTGATACAGAGGTCAGTGAGAGTAAAGATGAATATGAGGATGAGATGAGGATGAAGATGAAGATGAAGATGAAGATGAGGATGAAGACAATCGTGGTGGTAATGATGATATTGTTGAAGTGGTCATTGAGGATGAGGATCAAATTCAAGATGAAGATGAGGATGATCGTGGTGGTAATGATGACATTGATACAGAGGTCAGTGACAGTTAGGATGAGGATGAAGATGAAGATGAAGATGAAGATGAAGATGAAGATGAAGATGAAGATGAAGATGAGGATGAGGATGAGGATGAAGATGAGGATGAAGATAAGGATGAAGATGAGGATGAACATGAGGATGAAGATGGTTGTGATGTTAATGATGATATTGATTAAGAGGACAGTGAGAATGAGGATGAAGAGATAGAGAATGATCATCAGGATGAGGAAGTTGATGATCAAGAAGAAAAGTAGTGATGATGATGATGATGATGATGATGATGATGATGATGATGATGATGATGATGATGATGATGATGATGAAGATGATGATGATTTCTTTCCCCTGCAGGGTGTCTGCGGTGACTACACACATCGGGTAGGAAATATGTTTTTCTATCAACTGTGGACTATGTCAATGTTTTTCATTTCACCCAAAATGCTCTTCAATGTTGTCTCTCTTCAGTATTACTGAACTCACGTTCTTCACAGTCAAGCAAACTCTGAGGTTTGATTGGTTGGTTGTCACTGTCTGACCCAAGACACCAATCATGGAAAGGTCAAAGTTAAAGCAGAGAAGAAGGCTCTCGGCCTATAGTTGACCCTCAGTGATTTGTCTCGTCACATTTAAAAAAAAACAACATTTGTCAGTGACGATAACGTAACTTCCCTGGTGTGTAGGGCCTGTTTGTGCAGGATCTACCTCTGAAAACTCTGGCTGCCTTGCGCTCCAGTCAGCCTCTGATGCTGAAGGTTTGTGGGTCCTGATCCGCCACGGTCAGGGGTGTTACCAGGTTGTGCCGCAAAGAGAGCCGCGGAGCAATTGGGCAAACTGTAGCAATCAGCGCACAACTCCAATTCTTATTCCTCTGCTCAAGAAGTTTAGGTGAACTTAAGGGCGGGTGTGGGTTTGTGGCGAGAGCTTGAAATAAATCATCATTATACTCTTGTGTGTGGACTCAAGATGAGTGAACCCATAAGTGAGTGAAGAATTTCAATGAATCCATAAACACATAAGTACAACAACCACGCACACACACAATTAAATGATGATTTGTTTAATCCGAGTAGTGAAACCAAATGTTTCTGTCGAGGGTCACACACTTGCCTTCTTTTACAACATGTCCCCCCAAACTCATGTTTACTCATCACACCCGGTATGTATTTCCATATGTCACGAGGTGTAACGACTTCATTTAGCACAGAAGTCGGGGGAACATCTTCAATGTGGAAATATGTCCGGGTCAAAAAGTAGGCAAGCTGTTGGTTCTTCTTAGTGTCAAAGCTGCTTCTAAACCTGTATTTGATGGTACTGGCGTCTCAACAGAAGCGGCGTATTGTACAGCCCTGTGTTGGACAGTTGGCCACAGTAAGTCCGGATCACAACTGCAATGATGAACTCTCTTTGTGGCAAGACTGGCACACATCTGATCTCTGCTGAACAGCAACCTAAGGGCCTGGGGACCAGGGGTTCGGAGATGATGACACTACCTAAGTACCAGTTTTTCTGAGACCGGAGCAGGGGTGGGGAGAGGGGTCGGGGTGAATCCTCCCTTCGGAACTCCCAGGCTCTTAGGTTGCTGTGCTGGTGCCTCTTTTTGACTTTGCTTTCCTCAACCGATTTCCTTTTCTCTCTGTCCTCCATGCCCCCTCCCCTTGTTTTTATTCTTCCCTGTTTCTTTCTGTGGCCTCCTGGTGACCTTTGCCACTTGTGATTTGTGAACCCCCCCTCTGGCAGATGTTGCCCATCACCGTGCGCAACATGCCCCCAATAAGCCCTCTAATCCTAAAACGCCTGAAGGTACAATTCTATATGCAGTTTACTCACCTCTCCTCTCCTGTGGATGCCACCTGCAGATCCATCGCACTCATTAACTTCGGGCTGCTGTTGCTTCTGACTGATCATCTTTGTGTAACAGCTTCTTTAGAAGACACACAACAGGAAAGCAGATTAGCCCAGCTCTCCGTATGGCTAGGCCTCGGGAGGGATTGTGTTTGTGTTCCGTGCCCTCCCTGGGCCAGCGTAAAAAAAAGCATTGGCTGTGTTCCTCAACAGCAGCAGACTGAAGATAAAACATGGTCCACAACTGGTGCTAGGTCTCTTCAACTGTTGGCTTATGTGTGCAACAGCTTTGTCCCTAAACAAGGATCACGACTGACTCCAAACACAGAGACCAGCCATGGCTTCTCCCCACATTAGTCAGGACAGTCCACTAACACTCACCATTATTTAAGAGACGGTGACGACTACTACCTTTAAGATGTATTTAGCATACTTAATGCTACTATGCTATCATAAATGCTGCTTGCCCGGCACCCCCGCTAACCCCTACTCCTGCTGCAGCTTTGCCATCACCTGCGAGGTTGCTGTGTCAGCATGTTTTAATGTGATGTCACTGATTCAGCACCGCTGGTGGTAACTCCAGGTCTCTCAGCAGGGCGAGCCTGGACAGCAGGGCCCACCTGGACCTCCGGGGCCTCCTGGGCTGCCAGGGAACCCTGGCACGGAGGGTGCAAGTGGCCCACCGGTAAGTCTTATGAACAAACAGGAGTTTTTGTTTCATGACCAGAGATGTGTGTCGGGTGATGGATGATGGCGGAATTGATCGCACGCCCAACATAAACATCTACGGTCGTGTTAAGAGCGTTTCTGCTTTTACAATTCATCTGGTGGCTTAGTTCTCTTGGCCAGCGTAGAGTCTTTCCTATGGTTTTGAATACATTGATGCTGAAGTAACCAGACAAAGATCCTAAAAACAACAATGCTCTGAAGGTTTTCTAATTTCCCCATGTGAACAGGGCAAACCGGGAGAACCAGGAAAGCCAGGCAAAGATCCAAGAGTGAGTTCCTCTCCTGTCCTTTCAATCACCGGTGATCAATCCTCAACACAGCTAATACACCATTCTCCCTTTGTTGTGCAGCTAATTCCAGGCCTGAAGGTAAATGAAGAACCGAGCGACCTCAGGAGTCAGTCAATCATGGAGTCACAGATCATTTAGACACAAAAACATGGAGTAACAAATTGGTCCAGTTCACGGAGTCAAAGAAGAACACACACGAAGACCTGCCTGCCTCAAACTGATCCTGTTTCTGGCTAGCTTTCTGCTGTGATTGACAGTCTGGACTGTTTATGTTAGACAAGGGTTTGCTAAGTGACATGAGCTTTGTTTGTCCCCCAGGGAGAGCCTGGAGTGTCAGGACAGAAGGTGAGCAGCAATTACACGTGTGGTGAGACCAGCGAAGTGCATGTTGGATGATGTTCTGAGATTTGAATATGAATACAGTTGATTATTTATCCTGGTGTCTCTGAGGAATTAGAACTTAGTAATACTGTTTGAATATTAGTCAAGTGTGGGATGATACTGCTCCGCTTTACTTGACCAGATAATACAACATTTGGTGAAGATCTAACTACAGATCTGGACTCTTATTTTCTAGCATAAATTCTTCTTTTCCATCAACTGGAATAACTATAATTTACAACTTCTAATTTACATCCAATGACCTTTGCTATTATTGTGATCGTGAACCAGTTCTCATTTCATGTTTGATTTGTTACAGGGAGATCGAGGAGATGTTGGTCCTGAAGGTCTCAAGGTATTTAACATCATTTTTATTTACACTGACAAAGAAATAGACTCAAACCACTAATGGTTCCAATAAATGTATACCTTTATTATTATGTGTTCTACTCGTGCTCTGTGCCAAAATCCTCAAACAATCCATGCATTGGACACGAGTGGGGGAACACCAGTTCATCCAGTGATCTCCACAAAGGGGACTTGAAGCTTTGAACTTGAGCTTTTAGCGTCTAGTACCAGTTAAATGAGAGTTTGGAAACCTCTGAAATAACACGCTGACTGGCTAACTTTTCTTCTCAGAGCCTTTCCCACACTACTGCCAGGACTGCATGATAATAGTTGCAGTGTAGTGTGTGTTTTTTCCATTTAGCTGTGAGAAGAGCGGATGGATGGAGTAGGGAAGGAAAAATGAGGAAGGAAGAACTTCAAGGGCAGTGGTGCGCACAGGAAACAGAGGGTTTCTTTAATGGTCTTACGGCAGTGAGAGAGTACTTCAGCAGACCAATCCTTCAGACTGAGGTTACACATGATCAAGCAGCTCCATGAACCACCACACATTTCCTCTTCTAATTAGCATTATGTTCGTGGCATTGTTGACTCGATCTAAGTGCTTCCACAACAATAACTTCTGCACCACCTGGGAGCTTAATCCAGAGGATAATCATTTTTGAGAATTGTGGTCTATGTTTTTTACAGTGTTAATTTATATAGTTTTGAATGATCTACCTCTGCAGTCACTCTGGTGTGGGAGGCGCTGGATTGTGATTCCTCCAACACTCCACTATCTTAGAGAAACAGGAGAGTCAACATATCAGTCTGAGAGGCAGGTCTCGTTAATGTCAGGTGCATGGCCAACTTCAGGAACCTCAGATCCTGCCTTTTCAACAGGGGATTGAGGAGATTTTAAATTCCTTTATCTAAGCTATCAAACGGGGGTTTGAATCTCTCTGAACCAGACTGTAAGCCAAGTGTCTTATTGAATCCATTGCCAGCAAATTTTGACTAAAGCACATGCCTCTTGAAACCTGTTGTGTTGCATTTTATAAACAGTTGGGTTTGTAATAGATATGGACATAACTTTTTGGTGGAAAAAGGTCTTACCTTGAGTAAGACATTTTTACAAAAAAAAAGTTGGAGGTTTCTGGGGAGGGCAACCTTTTTCATCAACTTGAACTTAAGTTAACCAAATGAATGGATGAATATTCATTATGATATTGGTTAATGGTACTCATCTCTGCTTAAGAAAGACTTTGTGACTTCATTACGATCTTAAACTACTAAACAGATCGTCTAGTTCTGACCCATTTTCTATTCTTGCGAGGAATGTTTAGTTGAATTGATATTCATGTGGATCCATCAAAGATATGATCACAGAGCAGCAGGTGGTAGGAACATACCATATTGATAGTTTATAAATATTAGTATAAATGTCAGTAGTATATAGTTTACCAAACCTGACAGCCATTCGTTGACTGATCGTGCAAAGCTGATCCAGGAAATCTTCTCCTAAGATTGCTCAAAACGTTGACGGTTCCAAGACACCCTAAAGCCTGAAAACTGGTCGCACATATAAGCTTCCACATGTGTCCTCGCACATGAGAGTTAATGTTGGCCCAGCGTCCATTTCCGTATTTTGAAAGGCTTGTTTTATTTAAAGCTTGACTTCATTCAAACATTTATTGTCGTTTGGTAGTCCTCCCGAGTGAAGGCCTGTGGAGACTCTTCTAGCTTTAAAAATCCCTAATAAACCAGGTTGTAGTTTTTAGTACTACAGTTTTTTATTTCTCTGCATAATATCAAAAGAAGGACGCATTCTGTCATTGTCCTGTTCTTGTATTTCCTTTTGACCGTTAACTTCTGGCTGTTGTAGGGAGAACCAGGTTTCCCAGGTGTGCCTGGCTTGAAGGTAAAGTCAGTGCTCATCAGAGTGTAGATATTACACTACTTGACAGTTAATAACTGTTTTCCTCCCACCTCAAAGGGTCAGAGTGGCTCCTCAGGTATCCCTGGCACCCCAGGTATCCCTGGCAAGAGGGGCTACAGGGTAGGCCCGGCATGTCATCGACATCCTCACTGCCTGGTTGTGCAATCTCATTGGATGTTTGGGACATAAGATTTTAATTCCATCCGTGTTTGTGCAACTCACCAACATGTGCTTCAATGGAGATAAACACCACATTTAAGATGATCTCAAGAGGGTTGGGCATGTTTTCGTAGAGTGACTGATTCTATCACAGACGTGACTGGGGTTTGCAGGTATCAAGTCTGTCCTTGGAATAATTTTTGGGATTTTTTCGTAATGAGTTGCATCCTGGTGAAGTGGTCCGTGAAGACCTTTTAAGTGTTTTTTAAGTGAGGTTTTTCTTTTCTGTTCCAGGGCGAGTCCAGTTTTTCAGCCATTGGGATTAAAGGAGAACCAGGGTCACCAGGACCAGTGGGTTTGGCAGGACCCAAGGTAAGGTTCAGGAATTTGACGGATTATTAATATCAAGGTGTAACAAACAGTAACCAATCTTCTCCACTTTAAGGGGGACAAAGGTGACCAGGGAGGCAAGGTGGGTGTGAACACATTTGGAGCTTAATAATGTCAAGAACTACGTAGAAAAATATGGCAACTTTTACCTCTACTTTGAAGGGGGGTGTTGGCCCTGAAGGCGCAGCCGGACCGAGAGTGAGTCTGAGAAAACCTGTTTCATACTGACATGAATACATAAACTGCCTAAAGGTTTCTCTGTTAACACGTGTGTGATTTTATTACAAGGGACCCCCAGGTCCGACCGGTGAACCAGGGAGGTCTGAAATCAACAACAATGAAAATGTGAGTATCTTAAGTTTGTCTTCCTGGATGCAGAACTACTCCGACAGCTAATTCTTCGTCTCCATTTCCTGTCTTACAGGATATTCGCAACATCCCGCTGATGGTAAGTCAAGTGGAGATCGTCACAGAAAAATCGTATGAAATGCTAATTTTGCTTCACTTTTTTCAAGGGTCCCCCAGGGTTACCTGGACCACCAGGTACTCCAGGACTTGGTGGTACAAAGGTAGGTAGACATTTTCTGCAGCAACGAGAAGTTATTGACCAGTTTAAGATGTTGCTTAACCAAGCAGACATCCATGCCTAAACTACATAACCAAGAACCACTTGAAGGGACAACCTTTTTGGTGTTGAGGCCCAGAGTGTTCTGACCTCTGACCTGTATCTGCCAAAAGACTCAACACTTTTGATAGAACGTTAGTGTTGGAGGTTACTTCGGGTGTGGATTAAGTCATGTAGGGCGACTACAATGAAGTGTACACACGTTAAATACGTCTTAAGATGCTGACAATGTCTGTTCTCAGGGTGAAGTTGGACTACCTGGTCCTCCAGGAATAGATGGGGATAAGGTAAGTCATTGGAGCACGTCTGTAATCAATGTTCATATTGATGGAATCTACTTTTTTGGAATGAATAATACAATTAGGGCGGTGACTACTTGAGCAGAAATTACTTTTTTTTTCAGGGACCCAGAGGAAAGACGGGTGAGCCTGGCCCTGCCGGCCCACCAGGACCCGAGGGACCCAGAGGACAGGGTGGTATCATGGGCTACCAAGGACCCAAAGGAGACAAGGGCGATATGGGCCCATCTGGATCACCTGTGAGTACCACACACACACACACACACACAAACACACACACCACATCACAGCACGGCCTGCAGCACTTAGGCTCGCACATCTGCCGGACGAGAGATCTCGTGCTTCGGTCGCCTTTTATTAAGCGATTAGGACTTTCCCACATCAAAGAGACCTCGGATGATGGATGATACCTGTTTGAAATTCAAATGAGGTTTTGCCTCTTACACAGATTAATACTTTGACGTGACTGTGAGATCATGCAGAATTCGGCAAAGATTTATTCTATGCTTCTTTTTTTTTCGTGCAACTTCGTGTTCCCGTCATCTAGTAACAGAGTTACTCTGACATTTTGGGGGAAAACAAGAATGATGGCTGTCCAGAAACAACTTGTCACTAACATTGATAAGTTTAGACTGGAAGAATTGCTCTAAATTTTCATACAAATGTGGGTATAAACAGTGCAGATACACCTTGTTTAAAATATTAAGTACAAAGTAAATACCATTTAAAAAAAATATTAATACTAATTTCATATAAATAAAATAGGGTTTGGCCCTGTGTTGTATTTAAACCTCCTGCTGACTGTCGTGTGTCTGCACGTGTTTGCTGCATTCGTTATCGTTTCAATTTGAAGTCATTGGACACTGAATTGGACCAACCAGACAGCACCTTGTTCACCCTCTTCCCTTCCTTGTTCTGTAGGGTTTAGATGGCCCTACTGGTGAAAAGGGGGCCACAGGGACCCCTGGCCCAATTGGATTACCTGGCACGATGGTACGAGAAGTTGTTCTGAGGCTGAGGGGTTCTGGAGTGTTTGCTCGGCTTTAGTGATCCGTCAAAAAAACTCGTTCACCCCCCGCTGATTATGTTACCATTGATCGTGTAGAGCGTCACCTCACTTGAGTGACACAATAATATTCAACTCTGTGTCTCAATGTCTTATCAGGGCTCGAAAGGTGAAGCCGGGGCAGGAGCGAGGTCGGAGGTGGTGAGTGTTTTCTTGACCACAGCATCAGAACGAGTGCGGTGAACTGATGCTTTAGTGTTTGTGTGCTCAGATCTATGGACCTCCAGGACCGCCCGGACCTGTCGGACCAGCAGTGAGTTCTTAAGCTACCATTTGTAATCTTATAACAGAGAAGATTATGACAAGTGATAACACAACAGTAACTGCGGGGACTAGATTACAGTTTAGAGGGAAACTTAGGGGGTTTCCAGAGGGTTAGGGTAAAGGTTAGGGTTAGTGTTAGGATTAGCCTTGATATCTACAATTTTGTGTAGCAAAAATCCATTAAAAAATGGTCTGTAAAACAGTATTAAGAGCTGTCGAAGTACAGAGGAGGTGCTAAAAATGTCTTCATTGTGTAGCAGATTAAGAGTTTTTGTAATCATATTGGGACTTTGCTTGTCGTAGTTGGTGCAGTTATTTATGGCAGATTCTTGCATATTCAGTTCTGTTCAGTCAGAAGTAATTCCAACCATTTTTTTTACCATTGTTTAGGGATCACAAGGACTTTCTGGCCCAAAGGGAGAGCCTGGCATAGGCGTGAGAGGAGAGAAGGGGGCGTCAGGTCAACGAGGTGACAAAGGCGACAGAGGCCATCTTGGACTGCCTGTAAGTTGTTTTTTATATTTGATATATTTTTATGGTAGCGAAGTCAAACAATACATCTTCTGATAGAGCAGAGCTGTGATGGAAGTTTGAACTGAAGCAACATTATAAGACTCAGCCTAAAAGTTCTGCACCGACCGGCTTCATGAAAAATAAAGGCGTCTCTTCTACATTTATATTATCAGGGAACGACATGTGTTTACGGCTAATATCGTTCCCTATCAAACAAACCCTGCAGTTGATGGTGGGAATGTTTATCATCGGCCATTTTTGTAGTCCATCTTGATAGGTGTTCATATTGTAACCTTTAACTAAGTGTAACTTGTAACTGTTTTCTTATGTGAAGCTTCTCGATGAGTCTGACGGTTTGATTTGAAAAGAACGAACACAATAGGTCACCTTTAGAAACATGTCGCAGGTGCTCTTGAATCCCATCAGAACAGTGCATGCTAACAGGGGCTGACACTGAATTAAAATGACTTCAGAGTCACTCCAGCGTCGGTGGAACGCTGAAGTGTAACAGCTGCTGTCTCAGAATAAAATCGCTCAAGTATCCTACCAGCTCTGTTTGTGCTGCCGTTGCCATGTCGCTGAGTGTGATTCTAATATCAAGCGTCACGATTCTCATTCAAGCTATTAACACGGAGTGATTTAACACAAGTTCTCAAGTCAATGTCGACCGTAGATTAACATTCATCTTGCACTGAATTAAGTCAACGGCCTTTTGATGAGCGTCAGCTGCCGTAAGCCTGGGTGATCCATCGCCGTCTCCCGGGAACCATAGCCCAGGACGGTGTTTTCCTCTGATGTAATTAACCCAACACTGAAGTTTTGGTGCTTCTCTTAATGTATATAAAGTCAATGTTTAGCAAATTTTTAACGTACAGACGACAGTTAAAAGTATGATGTACGTGAAAATCAATTGTCTATCGTGTTTTAACACCCATTGTCAGTAACTTGGAAAAACAAATCTATGGATAATAGTCTGTGACACATGAAGTGACACATGAACCAGCCAACCACGAGGGGAAGACAATTCAATAGATTTCCAAAAAATATATATCTTAAACTCTATACCAACATTTTACAAACCAATACTGCTGCGACTAAAAACTGTAACTTAACATAAACACATTATATTTACAGACTGACCTCAGACAAACAAACAAACACACATACATGATGTGTAAGATGTATTTTTCTTAACAAAGACTGGACTTCTGTCAGTTCACTTCCACCCGTGGTGCTGGTTCAGTGACAACTTGAAGTGCACGGCTCATAGATTTGAAGCGTTGGTCCTCACATGACCAGCAGAGGGAGTTACTGAGAATCACTGTCACTCATCCTCACCTGTTACCATCTTGAAAGTGTTGTTGAAGTCACCTGAGTCACAGCTTCACTTACACACCACCTCCCTATCCCACCCACCTTCTTCCTCCCCCCCCCCACCCCCATCACCTCTTGCTCTCTAACTGTGTACAACACTATACAGGGGGCTCATGGGTTAGACGGCAGACCGGGTCCTGTGGTGAGTGCTGCAATGTCATTCCGGTTCCCAACTCCCCCGACCCTTCCTTCCACCGCCTGCTGTCTGCTCGGCCTGTCTGCTTGCTTTCCATGAATGTCTCCTCTTGTTCCACTTGAGTTCTGTAAGGACCAGATTTTTTCAGGAATGGATGTTGTGGATCCAAATGGCACGAATGGTGAACATCACAAAGTTATAGCGACAAAACGTGTCAAAGAGTGTAATTCTGCAGATGGTTTGATGTGATAAGACCTTCTTTAGTCATATTGATTCGATTGATTCAGTTACTCTTCGTGTCATTGGATCTCCAACGTTCCTCCTGAAATCCCATTGAAGATCTTAAGAGCGACACTCAGCATGTCTCTATGATTGCTCTGCATGTTACAGTCCTGTGCAGCGTTCGTACCGAAGATCCTTCTTTCCGTCCACGTTGTTACTTGGACAGAGAACTGCAGCTGTCGATTCTGTTTGTACATCAGTGATGGAAGTAGATCCACGGGCTCTCTGTGTGTCATTTGTCGATCAGATCCGTTGTGTTTGACTCGGCAATGACCACTCGAAGCTCGTGGATGTCCTTCATGTTGTCCCGTCGTCAGTGTCAGATCTCTGACACTTGTGTTCCCCACGCTCAAGGGTCTGATGGGACCAGCAGGTGTACCAGGACCAGCAGGACCAAAAGGAGAAAGAGTGAGTTTGTGTGAACCTCTGTGTTTGTATGTGATGCAGTGGCCCTCAGAGGGGCCGCCCCCCGACCTGGCTGTTCTTTTTATTCCTTTATCTTTCTATGTTTTATTCATGAAAAATATTGACATTGATTTATTATTTTTAGTAGTATTATACTTTATTTGCATTGATAAAACGCCGAAAAAAGAACAGAAGAAACGAGGTCTCTGCATATGATTTCGGGGCGCTGGAAAAGCGACCCTGGTTGTTGAAATACATAATTAACAACAACAATTAACTTTTGAGCATAGTCAATAAGTTGGTTAGCTCAAATGGTATCGCACACTTTTTTTTAAACTTCGAGGACGCAGGGTTTCACATGCAAACACATTTGTTCATTTTAATGTAGCGACTGGAGCTCAGTTGTCTCCGTCTTCATCTTCGTCCAAAAAGACACTTAAAAACATTCAGATACCTTCATACAGCTCGTCTGTGACGTCCCTCTTGGATTGAGGCTTCCAGTCTACTGTCCACAAGGGAAGCGTTTTTTACCTGGAGTACTTCCTGTCGGTGGAGGTTGTTGGCCTGGCAACGCCCTCTCAAAACAAGCGTAAAATATAGACTTGTTTGAGTTTTTCCGTAACCATCCCTCTTATCGAGGCTCCAATACAAGTGGGACGTTACAGACAAGCAGTACCGAGGCATTTGGAAGTTTTTTTGGACTAACATGAAGACGAAGACAACTGAGCTCCAGTCGCTAGATTAAAATGAATTTTTAAAAATTGGCTAAATCTCAAAAAAGGAACAGATTACTCTGAAAATAATCCTAACCTTTAGTCGACATGAGGGTGAGTAGAAAATGAATTTTGAGTGAACTATCACTTAAGTATCTCAAACTCAAAGATTGGAGATTATTTTAACTTTTCCCAAGCCATGCCCTGGCTTTCTTAACCTGATTCTCTATCTTTATGGTTTGGTTGTTCCACGAATGAAAGGTTGGGTAGAACATGCTACAGTTCTAGGTTAAATCCCCAAATGATAAACCTGTCTTTTGTCTGCAGGGTGAAAAGGGAGATCCTGGATTGCCAGGACCAATTGGCCCTCAAGGCATCATAGTAAGTCTGAAAGAATGTTGTGCGCTGAATGTTCAGGAGTAGACTTCAGTTGTGTGATCACATGTTGTCAACCAAGATGTCCTGGTACCAGTGGATCAAAGTGTATGAAGAAGCCATCAGGTCCAACAAATGCTTGGGAAACATGAAAAACATGAAGCACTAAATCTGTGACTTCGGGGGAAGTTTGCATCTAAGATGTTCCAGTTGCTACAGAGGAAGTTCACCTCAGCCATTATATATTTCCAAAGCACATCCACTTGAGACAATGACGGGGACAAGCAATTGATGATGAGGATGTTATACATCAGGTGAGACAGGAAACTGATCTTTGCTCCTTATCTTTGCAGGGTTTAGTAGGACCACAAGGATTCAAAGGGAATCGGGTAAGACAGCTTCCAACTTTTACTGAAGAAATGCTTATTATGACCTTGATGATGCTTCAAACCACACACACACACACACACACACACACACACACACACACACACACACACACACACACACACACACACACACACACACACACACACACACACACACACACACACACACACACTCACACAGACATAGGAATCACTTTTTTAATATGTCTTAAACAAGTAGATCCAGTAGATAAACATGCACAAAGTACCATCAGGAGATTTTAAGAGACACTGACAAACAAACATCATGGAGTCTTTGTCACGTTATGTCGTCCATCCTCACAGAACTTTCACTCAGGTCCAGTGTTGACGCAGTGTTGGTGATGTCCTTCCTCTAAAAGAAAAATCTATTTTCCTTCCCCTTAACACACGTTTAATATTTCCACTCCCATCGTTCACGTTTCATCAGCTCTTTCAACACTTCCACCTGAAGCGCTCGTACCACCAGAGAACCTCAAACAAAAAAACCCCCACAATTGGCCGTTGGTTCAGCTGGAAGTGTTGAGGACAAAGCTATGGGATAGTGTTGGTGTTTTTTTATTCTTTGTCCTATCTTCCTTTGTTTCCGCAGGTCTTCCTATCCCCTTTTCCTTCCCTCCACCTTGCCCCATGGCTCATTTTGTCGCTGGGGTCGCCCTCTCTCCTTCTCACAAACTTTGGCCTCCTCTTCCTCCTGCATTCTAATGTAGTCCTGGGTTAATATTCCTCTTCTTACACCTCACACCCTGATCTACCCCTTCCTTCCTAACTGCACATCTTGTCTAACACCTTCTGTGTAGTCCCTTGCACCCCTTGATCCACCGAGACCGGCAGTGTTCTCCTCCTTCTGTCCATAAACTGCATGTAGAAGATCTCACTTTCATTGGCTTTGTTGACCTGAGCAGCAGGTACTGTCCTCCTAGAGCAGACCTCCCTCCTGTCTGGACTTGGGTTTATCCTCAGTCAATAAATAAACATAGATCAACTCAGGAAGTTCATCATTCTTGTCGTTGTGTGAAGTTAAGACTAGAGACGAAACAGTGTTAATATAACAGTCCAAAGATAAATCAAAGTGCATTAAAGCTCTATCTTAGACAGATAGAACTCAATAAAGTTCTGTCTGTCTATCTACCCCAAGTCGGGAGTTAAACAAAAACTCAGGGGGGCTTAAAAACCGAGAGAGCGGCGATTAGAAGAAAAAAACACACGCTGGATAAAACGACAAAAGGTAGGCTCAGGAACAAGGAGGACAAAAATACTAAGAAAGAATGTGATCTGCAGAGAGACTGGAGGACGTACAAACCAGGGAGTGACGATTAGAATCTGGCGCCTGTTGCTGCAGGAGAGGTTTACTTTAAACTGTGAGAGCAACAGGCAACTAAGAACTGAGGGAGCAGAAAATACATTAAATACAAGTTTCAAAATAAAATCAAGAGACAAGACATGACATGTTGTGCATTCATGAATGAGCTGTGTTTGGCTAAAAAGCTGTCCAGGGTGTCCCCCACCTTTACCAACAAACATAATATAAAGCTTTTCTATTCTATTCTATTCTATTCTATTAACAAACATAATATAAAGCTTTTCTATTCTATTCTATTCATGAGAAAATGAATGGATGTATATTTAATTATAGTGCTGCTAGTATAAAATGATCTTCACAGCTTAGCATTAGCATTGTTTTGTTACTTGCAATGATCTAACTGTTAGCTGTAGAATCTTGGGTAATTATTGTCTTCATGGAGGTGCTGACGGGGTCATGAAGTAATGATGAAGGTCTACAGATCTGACCCCCCAAAAGATGTCTTCTCACTCCGACATGTTGTCCAATAGATAGTTGTAATCATCGGCCGGTCATATATATATGGTCCACAGTTTTCTGCTGTTCATGTTAACTTAATATTCCGCTACATTTATGCAGTAACTCCAAACATCTTGTTCTTACTCGTGGACAGCACAGTGACAGAAGCTGGAGAACACTGCTGACATAAGTCACATTCTGAGAACGATTTCACCCTTTTTTTTAACCTCATCCATTCTGAGTGAGCAGGTTTTCTCTCTGACATATTACTGTGATACTGAGAAATACTTCAAACCACTACTGACAAGAAAACACTTAAAGAGCAACTAATGTGTTTATTTAAGTCTCTCTTAAGTGTATTGACATTAGAAAATGATCTTAAGCTCCGCCCACCGAAAACACTTTTATTTTCTGGAGATGAAATCTTGTTGACCATAGCCACACCCACTCTGCTGTGATTGGTCAAGCTAGAAGTTTCAGGTTCACCGCTTGTCTTCAATCCATGAAAGTCTCCATCTCCAAGGGACTCATTGTATAAACAAAGCAGGGTTTGATTACAGCTGGCTGGAGGAGGAGTGAAGCCATTATTACGTCATAATGGACTCTCGTAACCTCTCATTCGCCCATATTTCAGTTATAACTAAGCTATAGGTCAAGTAACATCGTCTTCATGTTTATAAAAACAGAACAACATGGTATGAATTAAATTACTGTAACAAGTAAATAAACAATCAAATATAGTTTAATAAAAACAAAGACTTTGCCAAGAACTTCATTTTTTAATTTACAAAATATTAATTATTTACAGGAAAATATACGGACAACAAAGTACAACGGAATGTTTTCAGCCAAATTAATTAGCAACGAACTGAACAAACTTTTTTAAAATGAATTACCTTTTCTATTAATAGCTTAAATGTGCAGTTGTTTAGAACATAAATGCAGATTTTAAAATGAACACACAATTGTTCCATTGAGACAACAAGATCGCTGCAAAAATAGAAATAAAGACAGCAAAATTAACATAAATATCTTCTCTTCGGGCATAGAAACGAGCTATAGACACGATTACAATGTTTGTTTCTGGCTCCCTCTCTGGTAGAACAGTGTAACTGCAAGCTGCCACCAATTGACATTGTTTACTTGAATTGTTTATTTGAATTTAGAAATCTACTTTGTAGTTTTTGTTCAAAGGCATGAAAAATATCAGAAGGTATTTCAAGTTCTACCACAGAGTTAAGAACGCGTGTTAGTGTAAATATGGAAAATAGTTCAATATTATTATATCACTTTCTTCAGGTGAACATGCAGGTGATTTCTTCTTAAGTTATACAGTTCAAATAAAATTAATACTTCTTTTTTTTAAAGTGTATTTTACTGATTTTTCTAAGTCAGAAACTCACAGCTATGCAACTGAAACTGTTGGAAATATAACTTACTTTTAAAAACGTTCAACAGAAATTCAGACACTAGATCAACGAGATTAACATAACGTCGAAGTGGTTCTAGGATTAGTTATTTTTTGGCACAGCTAGTTATGTTAACTTAACTGACCTGTTGCCGACCTGCACCCATCGCTGTCACCAAAACCTCATTATGGGTGATTAGCGCCCTCTATTGGACGAATTAAATAAAAGAAAATCTACCTCTAAAGTACAATAAAGTTGTTTTTTTTTTTTTAGATGTGTAAAATTCCAAAACATATTTTCTAACTCGACACCAGTAGGAACACCTGCTCACCTGCACTCACCCCCTCACGTGCCGCTCACTCACCCCCTCTTCTTAATTCACCCGTTCACGCGTAGATCTGAAGCTAAACAACTGTTCTCGGGGAAATGCTTTGAGTAAACGATGGTTTAGAGACTCGCACACATCAGATATTTCTTCATGTGTGGCTGACGGAGGTCTCAAGTGTGTTAACACGCTGTTGTTTGCAGGGAGAGAGGGGCAAGAAAGGCAACAGGGGGGCCAAAGGGGATAAGGGAGACCAAGGAGCACCTGGATTAGATGCCCCCTGCCCGTTGGTATGTTGGTGGTCCGATGCACAGCCCAGAGTCATAGGGAAGCTGCTTCCTGCTGGCTCTGATACTCTCCTAATAATCCTCAAGGAAGGTCCAGCGAAGTGACCAGAACCTTCCTTGAGGAACTTTTTTTCCTTCTAGGTACCAGTCCGACATGAACCCTGTTACGTCCCCCATGTTTTGCCAAAATTCCTCAAGATTCGACTTAAACTCTTCATCCATCGTGGTGGTCGTCGGGTTCCTGTCGGGCTGTTGGGGGGTCGCCTGCATGTTGAGGCGACCCCTGGCAACAGGAAGTCCGCGTACGACAGGTGGAGCACCAGAACACGCCCGGGTTTTAAAACGGCTGATTTCACAAACAGGGATTCCGAGGCTTTAAAGGCGAGAAAGGTGAACCGGGCTTGCCGGGCCTGGATGGGCTGGATGCCCCTTGCCCTGTGGTATGGTGCTCTCTCTCTTTCCCTTCACCGTTGTCTGCATGATGGACGCCTGGACTAACTCAGTCGTTGAGTCAGTAACTAGAACGATCACCACCTCAGGGTCTCAGGGGTTTTATGTCATTTCACGGCTTCTTCAGAAGCAAAATGACTTGAGTTAGTGAGTGACGTGGATCTGGCTGCAGACCTTCCTTCTCAGGCTCCTCCATCTGCTCCTCCATCTGCTCCCATACTGTAGCTGTTACTATCTGTCAGTCAGGGGGTGCGAAGGGAGACACCCTCGATAAATAAATGAATAAAAATAGGTCCAATTTGAATTCATTATAGATTTCCAGGATCTCAATCATCACGTCTTCTTTACTTAAGATACATTTATTTGTGCTTTTCCCTGATTTTCTGGGAATCCTGTCTTTGTCTCTATGTTGTCTTGGCCTTTTAAAGTATATATTTTAACTGTGTATTGTTTTGTAGTTGTTTAAGCGCTTTGTGACCCTGGTCTAGACAAATATTTACAAATAACTATTACTTTGTTACTTCTACGAGAGAAAGTACCTGCAGCTGCCTATGGGGGGCAGTGCTGAGCAGACGATGTTAAGACATAAAGACTGACCTGAGGTCAGATCAGATAGACAAGATAGTTCAGCTTCTCTTCACAACACAATGAGAGCCACTGTAGCTTTGAGAAGCTATTGTGAAATAAGAAATAATAGAATGAGTGCATGAGAAGTGAGAACTGAAGCAGTAAAGACGTGACCCGCAGTTTTCAAGCAACAGTGAGTTTAAGTGATTGTGTTTAAAGTAAATCAATGAATAAACTTGTGTTTATGTTTTTGTCTTCAAATGTCACGAAATGAGAAAGTTGAACATTTTGATTTGAGAATTTCTGGAGGTAATATTTGTTGTAACTGAGGCTCACACACACACACAAATATGCACACCTGCTGACACAAACACACACTTGTGAAAATACACAATCACAAAAACACACACCTGCTCACACATGAACACACATATTTACACACAAACACAAAAAACACACCTGCTGATGCACAAAAAACACACACCTGCTGATACACACTCACAAATACACACCTGCTCACACATTAACTCACACAAGCTGACACACACACACACAAAAACACGTAAGCAATGACACACACACTCACAAAAAAAACAATACCTGGTGACACACACACATGCTCAGAAAAACACACTCACACAAGGTGACACACACAAAAACACGCAAGCAATGACACACACACTCACAAAAACACATACCTGGTGACACCCAAACACAAAAAAACACACCTGCTGACACACAAACACAACTGCTGACACACACAAAAACACATACCTAGTGACACACAAAGACAAAGAACACAAACCTGGTTAACCCCACGGAAACAAAAATCTCACACCTACTTACACACAGACACAAAAAACACACACCTGCTGACACACACACTCAATTACTAGTCAAATTATTTGTTTTTCATATTTTTTCACGAGGAAGAATAATAATCGAGCAAACACAAATTAACCGACACACATACAACACAATTTGCCTCCAGAAGTTCACTTACTGTTGTCGCCTATGTTGTGTTGACCTGCGTGTGATTGTGTTGCTTGACTGGGTGTGTCTCTCCCGCAGGGTGACGATGGCTTACCTGTACCAGGATGTTGGAACAAAGTAAGTTCTCCGGCTCGGGCTCCTCGTCGCCCGACGCTCCTCGACTAACTGCTGTCGTTTCTCGTTGCAGTGACGTTAACTTTGGAATGGCTTGTGTGATTGTACATAGAATATTTATTTTTTTAATTTCCCCCTCATCGTGTTAATCTTGGAAACCCATGTCATGTTTTTTGTACAGATGTGTATTTGATGTATTTTTTTATATCGGCGCATTAATGGAAGAGAATATGAGTCGTGGCTACATGTGCATGATATTTGTGTACTATGTAGAAACGAGTAATGCTGACTAACTTATTGTACGTTGTCTGTGTTTGACCGCGCTGCACTGACGCAGCTGGAACCTTGAAGAGTTGAACTCTGCTATTGTGTCGCTGCCGTGAACACTTATTTTTCCACTGAAGGATATTTGCTAGTTTAAAGCTACTCTCGCTGGCGTTTTATAAACCGAACCTCAGCCGTCGCTTAAGACGACACATACTCGAGTTAATGAAGATAGTTTGTCTAGTTTTCCTCTAAACACCCGCCGTCCTGAGGCTCCAGAGTGAACGTACATCTTGACCTCACACTCCTTCGTGCCTTCATTCTGTCACCAGCTATAACTGCTCAATACTGCTTTAAAACACAGTATTACAGTATGAGATAAGTAGTATTTTTATACAGTATTTGAAGCTTTAAATCTCCCAAAGAATCATCCGGAACTTTTCTTAAGATATGTTCTGTGTTTGCCATGTAAGAAGCAGCTTTAAGTGTTGAAAGACTGAAAGTTGTCGACCTTCATTCACGTTGTGCGTCTGATAACGGAGCGTCGGACCCACTAACCATCTTGACTGAGAGGACGGACTGACCACAGCTTTACACTGACCAGCCTCGAGGACGAGGAGGATGATGATGATGTTTTGTGATCACATGACTTGCTTGCCTTGAATCTCCCAACGTTTGTTTGTTTTTGTTATTTGTTAACCACATGACAACCATGAGTAAAGAGTCTTAAAATAAAATGAGACTTTTCACTTCTCGTAGATTATTTAAAAAATAAAGGTTTAGTTACTAACAAGCGATTCAAGGTAAGGAAAGAATCTTCATTAAAGCGCAGCGTTAAGACTGAAAACCACCAACTATCATCACACATCCTCCGACCACACGTCAGCAACAACACAAAATACTGTTATTTACCACAACAGGAAGTGACTATTATTTTGAAATGAGTTCCAGAAAACATGTGCAAAGATATTATTGAAATGTGTTGTGATGATTGTTAAAGCCTCAATACCTAACGTTAAAAATATTGTTTCTGGCTCCCCCTAGTGTCGAAACCGTCTGCACTTGTAGAGTCACTAACAGAATGATATGCCGTCTTTCCAAGTCATGATGAGACCTTTTTAATTACTTTTTTTAAATTATTTTTAACGTTTTACGTAAACAATAGCAAAAAGCAAAATCGTCATGAGCATCGTAACAACTTCATAACTTAATATGTAACTGTAATGCATTCAAAACATAATAAAACATAAAGTGTTTGACAGCTCATTCAGGCATTAAGCTATCAAATAGTTTTTAAAAGTAATGCGTATTATTCTTTTTTCTAAAATATTATAATGAACAAGAAACAAAAGCACTTCCCAAACAGAGCATTTTTTAAAATAAGACACTATTGTTAAAATGGAACTTAATATTCAATGTTTAATCCTTTACAGCAATTGAGTAAAATCCTTGTTTTGTTTTTTTTTGCATGTGCGTTTGTTTGTAAAACAAAGTAAAGTATCTTTGTTATGTTAAGTTGTTTTATCTTCAAAAAGTCTCTTACTTCATAAGTGGTCAAGTGGAAACCACAAAGTTGTGTAGTAAAATAAGTACTAAGGAGTTCATCTGAGACTCTAGAAAATTTAAAAAAAATCTAGAAATTAAACTGATCGTAACAGAAACCCCGGAAACAAAACAACATCAGAATGTTACTTAGTGTTGCTTTAATGGAGCGTTAAAGAAAGACTATGTCCTGCTCGTGTGCTGGTGTCGCAGTAATAAACTAACCGAGTTGCACCTGAATGATGGTGGATCGTCTTCTAACTCTGTGTCCACTTGCTCATTTAAAGGGCCAGCATCCTTTCCAGCTGGCCAAGAAGTAGAGCCTGGAGTGTCCAGAACGCACACCCAGCCTGGGAGAGACTTTTTTGATTTCTTTTACGAGCCCGGAGCATTTGCCAAGTCAGCATTACTCGAGGAGGCTTCAAGGGCCAGTATTGACGGACACTCCAGTGGACGAGCCGACCGACTGACAGATCCACGTCACTCGACAGTAAAGGAGAGCCCTCTCGATGATTCCTTCCTGAAATACTCATTCACTGCCTTTTTCCTGGAAAATCCCTTTCGCCCGCGGGCGAGTCGTGTCGCCCGCAGATCTCCTGTCGGTTCGAGGGATGAACGGAGTTGTAATTATTGTACGATACGAGACAGAGAGTTCCGTGGTTGTAGATATGTGGCGCAGTTTGAAGAGCGGTGTTGACGTTTCATGTTTTTGTACAGGTTTAAACTGCTGATTATTTGAAGGACTCGGTGTCGAGAGCAGCTCTGAATATCTTTTCTTCTGTAGTATATATATTATCCTTTGGTGTGGAACTTGTTTCATGATTTCACTGAGGACAGATTTCAGCGTCCAGATCAAAAAGTAAAGTTATTTATTTTATTGTAAACACAGCTAATTCTGAAGGAAACCCAAACACCTTCGATGAGTGTAAAGAGACACATTCCTTTTGACGTACTGACAGCTGCCTTGTAAACACACCCACATAATAAGTTCATGCTGAGTCAGGTGAACACATTCTCAACTTTCTATCTGTGCTCAGATCCCCGTGACGGTCCTCCGTTTATAACCGTGTTCTCACGATGCTCGACCAACGCGTGATCGAGTCTCAAAAGTTCATTCAATCAGTCGAAAACAAGTTATTTTCATTGATCTGGCATTTCTCAAAGGTGTGTTGGGGTATGGTGGGGGGGGACCACGGTGTGTCGTGGGGTCATATAATTCTAGTTTGTATTGAGTTTGGATGTATACTTTATTTCTATGAAATGAACGTGGCACTTGTTGCACATTAACAAGACGGTATTCTGAAGTTTAACGTGACGACAGTGAGAGCAAATGTACTGTAAATAGAATCTTTCTTTTGTCTGGCGTGTATTGAGGTCACTTCCTGTGTTTAATGAATGTCGAGTCTCATAAAACTGAGCAAGCAGTTACAGATATTTAAGCTCGTAAGAAACGTTAATAAAAAATTGCAAAATTGCTATGTTTAAACACTGGTAATATAGTCCTTAAAGATCAACTAATGTGAAAACCCAACTCTCGTCACTCACTCACATGTTTCAAACGTTGAAGTCTTTCTCTCCAAGATGCAGTAAGTTCCTCATCATGACCATGTTTTAACTTATTACTTGATAAAGTTGAAATCTGGGCGAACGAGAGGTTACAAGAGTCCATTATGACGTAATAATGGCTTCACTCTTCCAGCCAGCTGTAATCACGCCCCGCTTTCTTTATACAACGAGTCCCTTGGAGGTGAAGACTTCAGTATTTGATGACATGCAGTGACAAACCTCCATGTTTGACCAATCACAGCCGAGTGGGTGTGGTTATGGTAAACAAGATTTAATCTCCAGAAAAAGAGTTTTCAGTGGGCGGAGCTTAAGATCATTCTCTAATGTCAATATTACAGTTAAAAGAGAGTTTTGTACAAACACACACTGATGAGTCAATAGAGTCGAACATCTATTTAAGACACACTTAAATCAACACATTAGTTGAACTTTAAACACGTCAGATGAAGGATTATAAAGTCTTCACATCACAAAATATCTTTCTCAGTTCTCGCTTTGCAGATGTTGAGCTGGTGTGGAAAGATAACTCCACAAGTCGATGGGGTCGAGCGCTCGCACAGCAGTCGCTGTGAGAGTGTATAGAGTGACATTTTTAAAAAAGAAAGAAAGGGTTTTGTTTGCTCAACTGTTACAAACGTGGACACGAACCGTCTCCTTCAATCTGTAACTGGTTGCTCAGTTTTATGACGTAAATAACGGCACAATAAGTGCTCAGACCTGTGTGTTGTCATCATTTTAAACTTGCAGACACACAGATTGACCGGCCAGGTGGAGTTTTTGTGCGTTTTCTAGACAGATGAAGGTCCATCCAGATGCCACACGGTCACTTTCCAGTGTTTGCGTTGAGTGAGTGTCGACCTGCGATGGACGACGGGGGGGCATTACACGGACGTGCATGTTGATCGTAACCTTTTTATTTTCCATATCACAGACAATATTGTGTTTCTGTGCCCACGGCTGTCAAGAAGCTGCACATGTACTTGTTTATTTATCGCTCCAGAGTTCTGGTGTCAGAGTGACCTTGTATTTGTTTCAATCATTTTTACTTTTTTATGCAGACACGGCAGCTGTCATCACGGATCGAGATAAAACACTTGTTTAGACACTTGATGAAATAAAGAAAACCAACATAAGGTTGATGTGTGTGTGTGTGTTGTGTCGGTTGCCAAGACCACCAGGGGCTGCCAAACACTCGGTCAGTGCCCGTCAGACCCCTCCCCTCTCAGACCAGCTTAGAAAGCTCAGACGGAGCCGTTGGTCGTCTGTGAGCAGCGGGATGGTCGTCCTGCAGCTCTTCCTTCCATAACACGCAGGTACGTCCACTGACTCTGGATCTGTTTGAGTGAATGACAGTCGAGATGCTGAGCAAAGATCCAGTCGCTGTTAGTGACACAGATGTTCAGACAATGATCTCTACACTGTCTCTGGAATGTCTCGGCAGGACGCATCAGTTTCTATGGTGGCCGGTCGGTTCCTGGTCATGGGCAACGGCTCCATAAAAGCAACTCGGGCGGAGAAGACCTGTGTCCACGCTGACCCGCCTGGACGAGACATCCTCATGTCAGAGTGCACCATCAGAATTCATACCATGTTTGAAAGTGCAATGTGTTGTTTTTACACTCCTAGAGCTCGAGAACAGAAGTTGAGGATTCATTGACTTGATACTTAGAATCATGTGACAAAAGTATCGATCTAGAGACGGTCCAGTGTTACACATGTGGTCCACCAGCACCACCGGGGCAATCGCAAACAAACAGTGTTCAAGCTTCACTTTTTTTAAATCATATTTTGTCCTCCTGGTGCTGGTTGACATTCGTTGTGTCATCGGCAGCGATTACGATGGTCGTCGATGGAGAGAACTTGTGTATTTCTATCATGTAGCAACACATTTGACATCATGCCAGGCTGTTGAGAATATGGACCTTAAATCTAAAGTCACTCATGTTTAAAGATAGACTTTTGTTACCAAGAATCTGCTATCAACACCATAATAATTCCTAATGGACATGTTGTTAAGGTTGAGTTTTCAATATTTAATGCAAGAATCACTGTTGATCACAACTGATGTGGGTCAGAAAGGACCACAGTTTCATTTATGCTGCATGTCTTGATACATGTATATTTGACAAATAAAAGAACTTGAACTTGAACTTGAACTGATAGGACAAACCTCTCAGTCTTAAGTCTTATCTTTAAAGTTTCTCTAGAATACTGAGGAAGAGCATCTTGACATATTCACGACACCGATCACTCCATTTAGTGCGATTTTCACCTGTTGCCCGGTGGCTTCATCCTCGCTCTGGTTCACAGGTTGAGGATCGCGCACCTCGAGGCCGAGCTGGCCCAGCGAGACCTGAAGCTGACGGCCCAGAAGATTCAGCTGCTGCATCTCCAGAGCGAGCTAGAAGCCAAGACGTCGCAGATCGACAAGCTCCAGGACGCCATCGGCTACAACGACAGCGGCTCTCTGTGGTGCCACCATCACTTCAGCGTCATCAATCAGGGGCCACGGCGCTTCCACAAGGTGGCCGTGGAGGTCCACCGCAGGCTGCGCGCCAAAGAGGGCGTGTCGGCCGAGCCCACGTCTGAGAACTTTTGTGGGGGCGTCCGGCCTGAACCGGTGCCGAGGACCGTCCACAAAGATTCATGGTGAGTGTCCAGGCATCTCAACCAACAGTGCCTTGAAAAACCTGCAGGTTGCAACTTGCAGATTGATTTTCAAAATTGCAGAAGAAACATTAAACAACCTGCAAGTGAAGTCTTAAAGTCGGGTATTGGTGAAAAAGCGATTTAGGGATCCGATCTAAGCAGTATAACAAGTCTCTTTGTGCTGATGTCACGGGCCATAGCTAACAGCAGCGCATCTGCTGCAGAGAAGACAGATGTTTGGAGAAGAACAATCACAGGATTCTACACTAACTTTATGAAGCATCTAGAGAAGCATCACGACAAAGAATATGAGAAGATCAGAGAAAAGAAAAAGACGAAAACAAACGAGGCAGTTAACTTTGCTGTTCTGTAGAGACGAGAGAAACTTTCATTCGACGGCGTGATAGTCAACAGTTACAAACTCTATTGTTAGTGTCGATGTTGACTTTATCTTTGGAAACTGCCTTAAATTTTATGAATAGAGAGTTTGTGTTTAATATGACTGACAGATGTAACTTTCACAAAGTTCAGGACGGCACAAAAATATATTTTAACAAGTTTAGTTTAGTCATAGCACGGTTAAACGCTTAACTAACTTTTAAATCATGTTGATCACTGATGTGATTATTGAGAGTTTCTTGTATTAAAATTGTGTTTAAAACCGTGATCATGAACTAAAGTCATCCAGACCTCTGTGTTCTAATCTAATCTAATCTTCTATACATGTGCATCGTTTGTGAATCAGATTCAGACGAGTTCATAGTATTTGTTTACATCATTTGTGTTGTTCTAATATATGATTATACTGAGTGTGCTTCTTTTATTGACATTTATTCTCACAAACGTATTCATCTTAAAACAGGGAAGACTCTAAGAATACTTTTATTTGACTTGTTATTACAAAAGTGTTATAATTATTTAGTTCTGGACTTTTGTGATCACTTAATAATCATGACACTTTCAGGGTTGTTTGCACTTTGTTCCACATCGTCTTCTTTGTCCAACTTGTCAACTTCACAGACCGTCTCAGATTTTTCAGGTTATAGGGAAACAAAGATTACAATTTAATTTGTTTCGTGCAGCACGGTGACGCAAAATGCTGCCGAACCAATTTGCTTTTAAAACAGAATAACTTCAGTTTAAACGTCATTCATATTAATAAGCAAATAAATGTCTTGCCACACCGTAAATATTGTTCTGCTCAAATGTCAGCCTCATAATTAGTGCACATTCTCCTCAAATAATGATTGTGTAAGCAAAGCTTCAATGTTCAATTCAGATGTGAAATAATAGGAGTGCAAACATTGTAGTTGTTGGTCTCAGCGCTGTGATAAGAGATAATGGCAGGAAGCTGCAGCCTCTTAATTCAGGATCCTCATTATGAGCATCTTCAATTACGGCGCGTGTGCATGAACCCAGCAGCTCCTGGAGTCCGTCTCAAAAGGCTCCGGGACATCATCTGTGTGATGTGGTAATCAGGTGCACTCGTCTTATGAATATACGCTGGTCGACCCGAAAAACCTAATCAGCAACCAGGAGACTGGAACACAAAAGGATGTTGAGGAGGAAGGTCAGTATAAAGAAACAAACAACCAGGGCTTTGTTATTGTCCCAGGTATTGGAGTAAAATAAGTATTTATCTTACAGTTCATCATCGATGTCCACAGTGTGTTAATATCTCTTTTTAAGACGATGTTTTTGTGTCGAAGCACCAAGCAGCTGATCAACAATGCTGTTCTGAAGAACGACTTCCTGAAGAGGCTGGAGCCCCAGCAGCTGAAGGAGATGGTGGACTGTATGTTCATGAAGGTGTACAGCATGGGTCAGCTGGTCATCCAGGAGGGACAGGCCGGAAACTACCTCTACGTCCTCGCAGGTATCTGGGTGGTATCATTCAGGGGGGAAAATACTATGGTTTTACTGCGTCTGGTGTTTATCTGGACTGGTGAGAGTGAAGCTTATCAGGATAATGCACTGAACTCCAGATGGCCTGCTGGAAGTGACTCAGAACGGGAAGCTTCTGGGCGACATGCGTCCAGAGACGGCGTTTGGTGAGCTGGCCATACTGTACAACTGCCAGAGAACTGCGACTGTGAAAGGTAAGGAACCAAATCATCAAGAGCTGAGCTAGTTTTGTGAAGATGTTTCTAATATTTGATCATAATATTTTCAATGATTTGTGTTTTCGATTGACACTTTCGCTCTTCAATAGCTGTGACGCAGTGTCACATCTGGGCCCTGGACCGTCAGACCTTCCAGACCATCATGAAGCAGACCTCGCAGGCCACCTACCAGGAATACTTCAACTTCTTAAGAAGGTGAAATACAAGTTTTTTTGTTTGGGCAACATGTAATCAAACCATTTGTGATGATCATTTACTTTTGCTACCTGGCATCAAACACATCGTAACATCCCTCTAAGCTCTTCTAACCTGTGCTGTGTCTGAGTGCACTGCGGTACAGTACACTGTAAGACAGTACACTTACTTGTCCAGTGCTCAAATTTCGACAGTGTAGTTCTGTCTCAAATCAAAGTGCTACACACTTGACTCGACAGTTTCTTCTTCTTCTACTTTTTAACGCTTTCCAGTTAAAAAAAAGTTATTCACTTGTGTTTCATTTTGTTATTATTGTTGTTGTGTTGTTTTGTGGTAAAATAAGTGTTTTCTCGACATTTACGTCAGTATCTGCTCCGATGACGTGTCGTCAGTGACGTAGCTTCAGTTTAGCATCAGTTTAGCTTCAGTTTAGCATCAGTTTAGCTTCAGTTTAGCTTCAGTTTAGCTTCAGTTTAGCTTCAGTTTAGCTTCAGTTTAGTTTCAGTTTAGCTTCAGTTTAGCTTCAGTTTAGCTTCAGTTTAGCTTCAGTTTAGCTTCAGTTTAGCTTCATCTACGTCACTAAGATGGAGGACGTTGAGGGTGGAAAGTGTCCATCGATCCACACTCAATTTTCCGGCCGATTGAGTGCTCATTGCGCACTACATTTTCGCACACTGCTCATCGGGCAGCATTTGCGCACTGTAAATATTAAGTGTAAGTGCAGAAGTGAGTGATTTGGGACACAGCCCAGGTATGTCTCTGTAGTTTTAGAAGCCAAAATGCAAACAATGCAGTTGACTTACCACATTAAAGACATATCTATCGAAATGTATAGCTGTGTCAAACTGGTCATCTAGCTACTTGTTTTCTTTCATTTATTTTTTCCCTTTTGTTTTTATGTAGTGTGTCTCTGCTTCAGCAGCTGCCGGAGGAGAAATTGGCAAAGATTGTGGATTGTTTAGAAGTTGTGAGTCACTTTTTCAAGTTTTTTTTTTAAAGTATTACATGCAAAAATAAACATAAATGATTCTTGATGTTTAGGAATATTTTGACAAAGGAGAGTACATCATTCGAGAAGGAGAGGAGGGGAATACGTTCTTCATCATTGCAAAAGGAGGGGTTGGTCAATTATTAATATCCAAGTCTCAGAATTCATGTTTAAATGTTGTATCTATTGTTGTAGAACGGTTCGATTCATTGGTTGAAAGTCTCTTCTGTAGGTGATCGTCACCCAGAGCACCGAGGGCTTCACCGAGCCGCAGGAAATCAAGACTTTAGGAGTCGGAGATTATTTTGGCGAAAAAGCACTGATCAGGTCAGAAACATAAGAGCTGCTCTGAGGAAACAGTTCATTTAAAAAAAAGTGTGTTTATTGCTCATGATTTATTTGGACTTCATCTCCTTGCACCATCATTCAGTGAGGATGTTCGTTCGGCCAACATCATCAGCCGCGAGAGCGACACTCAGTGTCTTGTCGTGGACCGAGAGTGAGTAACAACAGTCGGTGATTTTAGCATTTTACTATCTTTAACCCGTGCACCAGGAGTTCATCTATTAAAAGACCGGAAACTCATGAGTTCACCATCTGATCCAACACAGTCTTTTGTAAATGAGACCCAGATTTATGTTACTAGCCATGACCAGATCCAACTAGTCATGGTTTGAATGTCAACGGGTAAACCCTTGTTTAGACACCGATCCATCTGATTCAAATGTTGTAGGAACTTCAACCAGATGGTGGGAACGTATGAGGAGCTGCAGGTCAATCTCAAAGAATACGTGAATCACCTCACGAGGAGCGACAAGAAGAGGAACGCCTTGTAAGTCTTCCATCGCACCAGCATCCATTTCTGTGAACATCCTTGACTCATGATGGACAATGAGGAAGAAAGATATATATTGACAAGATCATTAAACTCACAAATGTGAATTGAACATCTAAGAGCACATGTGTCCTCCAGACAACTCTCCCCACTGGCCGACTCCACGGAGGGTTGTGAGTTGAGGAGACTCCAGGAGAAGATTGCTCTCATTCCAAATCGACAGCCTTTCAAGAGCCTGGAGGTCATCGCCACGCTGGGCACGGGCGGGTTTGGACGAGTGGAGCTGGTGAGTTGCTGACTGACACAGATTCTAGGAATGTGATGTTCGCCTTTAATAGTTCTGCATTTAAAGTGCAAAATTTACCAGAAATTCAAATTTCAATCGTTTTCCAGTCACTCTAGTGTCGACTAATTATTTTCAGAGTAATCTGTTTTATAGACACAAATGTTGTTCATTTTAATGTAGCGACTGAGTTGTCTTCGTCTTCATCTTCGTCCAATAAGACACTTGAAGCCTCCACATGAGGAATTGGTCTGAATTTTTTTTTAAAAGTCTTTATAATCTATTGGTCAAATAATTTGAAAACTCTCTTGACTCACTCAAGTTCCTCATCATGACCATGTTTTCAACTTATTACTTTAGAAAGTTGCTCTGAAATCTGGGCAAACGAAGTTACGAGAGTCCATTATGAAGTAATAATGGCTTCACTCCTCCTCCAGCCAGCTGTAATCACGCCCACTTTGTTATACAACGAGTCCATTGGAGGTGGAGACTTCCGGGATTAATGATGCTGCATGACAAGCCTTTATATTTAACCAATCACAGCAGAGTGGGTGTGGTTATGGTTATGGTTAAAGAGCTTTAATCTCCAGAAAAATAGTGTTTTAGTGGGCGGAGCTCAAGATCATTTTCTAATGTCAATATTTCAATGAAAAGATAGTTTTGTACAAACACACACCGATGATACAATAGAGTCACACATCACAACAACGACACACACACAAATACACACATTAGTTGACCTTTAAGCTTGTTTTAGCTGAAGATCCCAGACTCTCAGTTTAAACTTTGATGAGCTGAGAGACCTGGAGCTTCTGTTAGAAAGCTTAAACTTAAAACTAAAATAAGGTCTTATTTAATTTATTTCAGTACAATTGCTAACGTTGAGGCTTCAATACAAGATGGTCGTTACAGACGAGCAGCATGGAGGTAATGTTTTGGACGAGGATGAAGATAAAAACATGTGAGTGCTGGTCGCTACATTAGCATGGACGTACATCTTTACCAATAATCTTTGCCTGAAAAAGGAACATATCACTCTTAAAATAATCCAAACTATTAGTTCAGATGAGGACGAGTAGAAAACGAGCGTTGAAATTTGGGTGAATCCATCACTTCAAGGTGAAGCTGCGAGATGAGGACGTGACATTTGCACTCAAGTGTATCAAGAAGCAGCATGTTGTGGACACCAGGCAGCAGGAGCACATCTACTCGGAGAAGAACATCCTTCAGCAAACCAGCTCGCCCTTTATCATCAGGTAACCTGAAGACTGAACTATGGATGGATGGATGGATGGATGGATGGATGGATGGATGGATGGATGGATGGATGGATGGATGGATGGATGGATGGATGGATGGATGGATGGATGGATGGATGGATGGATGGATGGATGGATGGATGGATGGATGGATGGATAGAGAGAGAGAGAGACAGAGAGAAAGAGAGAGAGATGGATGGATGGATGGATGGATGGATGGATGGATGGATGGATGGATGGATGGATGGATGGATGGATGGATGGATGGATGGATGGATGGATGGATGGATGGATGGATGGATGGATGGATGGATGGATGGATGGATGGAGAGAGAGACAGAGAGAAAGAGAGAGAGATGGATGGATGGATGGATGGATGGATGGATGGATGGATGGATGGATGGATGGATGGATGGATGGATGGATGGATGGATGGATGGATGGATGGATGGATGGATGGATGGATGGATGGATGGATGGATGGATGGATGGATGGATGGATGGATGGATGGATGGATGGATGGATGGATGGATGGATGGATGGATGGATGGATGGATAGAGAGAGAGAGAGACAGAGAGAAAGAGAGAGAGATGGATGGATGGATGGATGGATGGATGGATGGATGGATGGATGGATGGATGGATGGATGGATGGATGGATGGATGGATGGATGGATGGATGGATGGACGGACGGACGGACGGACGGACGGACGGACGGACGGATGGATGGATACTTTAAATTGTTTATGTATTTATTGTGATGATAGATGATCAAATAAACATGAAGCTTCTGCCCTAAACTGTAGGACAAGCAACCTTCAACCGTAGCATGTTAGCATGTTAGCATCTGTTGCCACATTCAGCCCATGAGAAGAGCAGGATGGAACGCTGGCGTCACATGTTGCTGTGCAGTCGGCCTCAGAATGCTGCTCGCTCTGATCCTCTCCCCAGCCACACATTCATCTCCCCGGAACAAAAGCTCTGTGCAAACACGATGATGTTTCCTATTAACACTCAGTTCCTGCTCGACACTCCTACCTTCTGCTCCACTGCAGGACCTGGGAAGTGTAAATACCCTGCAGCGCTGTAACTCCTGTGAGCTGAGGGGCCCTCAGGAGTCCCATTAAAATAAAAACTCTTTCATCCAGTCGTGACTATCATCAGGTCACAAGCGGGTAGTGATTCAGCTGCAGTGTCTGCAGTCGTCGTGTGGACGCAGAAAACAAAAAGTCTTTCCTGAACAGCCTTATTTTTGTCGTTTCAGGTTTTTCAGAACATTCCTGGACAACAAGTTTGTGTACATGCTGCTGGAGGTCTGTCTTGGAGGAGAACTCTGGACGGTGCTCCGGGACATGTTCGTACGATCTCCGAGCAAAGACACATATATTAGATACTCATACTTCTCTTCCAGGAGCCACTTCAACGATCCCACGGCCCGGTTCTGCACCTGCTGCGTCTTAGAGGCCTTTGACTACCTCCACAAACTCGGGATCATCTACAGAGACCTCAAACCTGAGAACCTTCTGCTGGATGCCAGAGGCTACGTGAAGATGGTATGTTCCATGTGTTTGTGTCATTTAGACTATTGTAACAGTTTATTTTGGTGTCTAAACAAGAAGGATCTTCTCGCCTGCAGTTCATACAAAACTCTGCAGCCAGAATTCTGAGCCGCTCTAGTAGAAGAACTCACATTTCTCCGATCCTTAAAACTCTTCACTGGCTGCCAGTTTCTTTCAGGATCAATTTTAAAATTCTGGTTCTTACTTTCAGATCTATTCATGGTCAGACCTTCCATCAGTGATCTGATCCAGACTTACACCCCAGCTCGGGCTCTGAGGTCTGTGGATCAGAATCTACTGATGGTTCCTGAACACGGTTCAGGACCAGAGGAGAGAAATCCTTCCAGACTGTTGCTCCTAAGCTTTGGAACGATCTCTGTGTTTGATGATCTACTGACTCCTTTAAGAAAAATCTGAAGACATTTTTATTTGAGCTTTTTCCTGAATTTTCTTTCTGTGTTTGTCTTATGTTGTTTTGGCCTTTTAAAGTATATATTTTAACTGTGTATTGTTTTTGATTGTTAAAGTGCTTTGTGACCCTGGTATAGAAAGATCTTTACAAATACTTACTTACTTACTTTCTAGGCAGACTTTGGTTTTGCTAAAAAGATCGGCTTTGGGAAGAAGACCTGGACATTCTGTGGAACCCCCGAGTACGTTGCCCCCGAGGTCATTCTGAACAAAGGCCACAACTTTGGGGCGGACTGTTGGTCTTTGGGAATCCTCGTTTTTGAGCTTTTGACCGGAAAGTAAGTGACGTAACACCAGCGACCCGTTGCCTAAACTGTGCCGAGATCCTGGCGACAAGTTTTCAAACCAGATCGTGAATTTTAACGAGCGGTTTACATGAGAAAAACAAGTTCTTCCTGAAATCAAACGTTTAGAATTCATGTCAACACCTCATGCAACCCAGAGACGTTCAGAATGCAATAACAAGACGAATCATAGTTCAGGATGAGGTCATGGCGCCCCCTAGCGTTAAATGTATAATGGGAATACTGCAGCTACTAAACCATGAGCTCCTACTCTCTCCAGTCCACCGTTCTCCGGCTCAGACCCCATCAAGATCTACACAATGGTTCTCCATGGGATCGAGAAAGTGGATTTTCCCAAGAGGATTGGCAAGCATCCAGACGACCTCATCCGAAAACTGTGCAGGTAAATGATGATGATGTCAACAATGACTAGTTCTGTCAATAGGTTAAGAGAGATTAAGTAATTATTATCCTTAATTAAGTGTTACATTTTTTTAATATATATATCACCTAAAAACCTTGAGAAAAATCCTCAACTTGATGCTTCATAAAGTCATATTATTGTTGTTACCGACTGCCATTTTAGTCATTTACATCAGGGGCCCCAGCATTTTTTGTTTAACATTATTTTCATGGACCTTCATATAAAAACATTTTCCCACTAGTTTACAGGTTTAATTTTGGAGTAAACTTGACTCGACGTGTCAAGAGTCACAAGCTAATGTAACTTTTATTTCAAAATAAAACACCTTTAAGACAGTGATAATCAATAGAACAGAAATTGGTTTGTGGACTGCAACCTCTAGTTTCCACCAGCAGGGGGCGAATATAGCTAGATTCTGAGAATCCTTTCCTGCTATTTGAGTCATCGTTTCAAGAGCTGTGCTTGGTTGAGCCTTAAAGGTGGATATGAAATACACGCTTGTAGATAATGAGCAAAAGATGGACGCTCAAATAAGTTAACGTAAATATGTAATCTAATCTTATAAGAACAGCAGCAGTACTTATAAATATTTGACATCAAATAAAATATGTTTAATGGATAGTAATCTATACTTTTAAATTCACCCGCAAAATGTTTGTCTTCCGCTTAGGAAGTTCCGTAGACGTGTAAAAGTCCATGATGACGTCATTGTAACAATAACTGTCAAAAGCGATTTATTTTAGGATATTGATTAAAACGGACAAAACAGGAGTCCGTTCTGGTCGCTCCAACACGCCGTCACTTCCTGGTTCGTATGCTTCGCTTTGTTGCGAGAAAGGTCAATGCAGAGTGTCACGGGTCGTTTATTCTTCGCTTCAAGTCAAACAAAATACAAGCTTTACGATCGATCGGACGCACTTTCTCCCGGCGACTATACAGGTCAATAGCTACGGGAGAAAAGGTCTCGAACTGTAGAAACATCGCTATATATAAGGCAAATTCCGGGCCGAGAGGTCCTCCCCCTATCGCCATATTGGTTCCTTCAAGCTTCCTGTGCCACGATCCCCTGTGGAGATTCCTTCCTAATTTGTTTCCTTTTCTAATCATTCAAATGTTCTTGGGTGAGGGTTTCTGTCTCCTAGTTCCCCCCTTACGGATGTGTCCCGCTTCGTTCTTTTGATCCACGACCCAAGGTGTGAAAAGGCAGACAAACAGGCGTTTAAATAACCAGTGTCATGTCTCTAATTCTGTTCCAAGCTTGTCTTGAGATAGTGTGTCAGTCTGAGTGAAATGTTGATTGTGAATAGATCCCAGCAATTCAACAAAGAGCAAGAAGCGAAACACTGTACAGTGAGCTGTAAAAACTTCCTTTTAGAAGGCAGAAACCTCAAGCGGAACCAGACTCATTGTTGACGGCCTGCCGCTTTGACCGGCTGGGAGGAAGGATGGGGGGGTAGACAGATGGATAAGGAGAGGAGTAAGGGAAATTATAGTGAGAAAAAAAAGAGGAGAGTGTAGGAGAGTCCATGGAGGTGCTGGAGAGAACTCGGGATCTGATGACGTGGTGAAGATCCTGGATCAGCAGCAGCTCTGGAGGTGGAGCCCTGGGGCTCCGGGAGAGAAATAAAAAGGTGTGGGTTTAAACTGCACAGGTGATGAATGTAATGCAGAAAAGAAGGATATACAGAGCTCGGTGTCTAAAACTCCTCCAGCATTCTCAGCCTATAGCAGCTAAGATAAACAGTTAAGTTAGTTATAGCAGCTAAAGATAAACAGTTAAGTTAGTTATAGCAGCTAAAGATAAACAGTTAAGTTAGTTATAGGCTTTATCGAAAAGTAAGGTTTTAAGATTGTTTTTAAACATAGAGAGGGTGTCTGCCCTCCGGACTGAAGCCGGTAGTTGGTTCCACAGCAGAGGGGCTTGAAAACTGAAGGCCCTAGCTCCAAATCTACATTTAGAGATTTGTGGTATAACTAATAGATCAGAGTTTAAGGATCGTAAGGTCCTAGAGGGTTGGTAAGTTTGGATTAAATCTTTAATGTATGTTGGTGCTAGACCATGTAAGGCTTTATAGGTTAGGAGAAGGATTTTAAATTGTATTCTAAATTCTACAGGAAGCCAATGTAGGGAAGACAGCACAGGGGAAATGTGTTTGCGCCTCTTAGTCTTAGTCAGGACACGAGCTGCAGAGTTCTGAATGAGCTGAAGAGTTCTGAGAGACTTTTTAAAACATCCTGACAGAAGAGAGTTACAATAGTCCAGCCTAGAAGTTACAAAAGCATGGATAAGCTTCTCAGCAGCATCTAAAGGAAGGAAGTGCCTGATTTTTGAAATGTTACGAAGGTGGAAGTAAGCAGTCCGTGAGATTTGTTTTATGTGTGAGTTAAATGATAAGTTCTCGTCAAAGCATACACCCAGATTCTTTACAGTGGTGCTAGTAGCAGGAGCAAGTCCATTATGTAAAGATCATTAGTTAAAGATTGTCTGAGATGTTGCGGACCAACTAGTAAAACCTCAGTCTTTTCCGAGTTCAGTAGGAAGAAGTTTTTGGTCATCCAGGACTTGATATCTGTAATACAGGACTGTAGTAGTGTTAGCTGATTTCTTTCATCTGGCTTCATGGACAAGTAGAGTTGGGTGTCATCAGCATAACAGTGAACGTTTATAGAGTGTCTTCTGATCAAGTCCCCTAGTGGGAGCATATAGATTGTGAATAGTATTGGACCAAGAACAGAACCTTGTGGGACACCATAGCTGACCTTAGTCTGTGTCGATGAGAGGTGGTTGACATGTACATAGTGCGTTCTATCCGACAGGTAAGATTTAAACCAGTTAAGAGCAGTTCCACGAATGCCTATATGGTTTCCTAGCCTCTGTAGAAGGATTTGGTTGTTCGACAGTGTCAAATGCAGCACTGAGATCTAGAAGAACAAGAACTGAAACATGGCCCTGATCAGAGGCCATCAGTAGGTCGTTACTTACTTTTACCAGGGCGGTCTCTGTGCTGTGGTGTTCCCTAAAACCAGACTGAAACACCTCAAATTGATCATTGTCCTGGAGATAATCACAGAGCTGACTTGTTACCACTTTCTCCAGAAGTTTTGAAATGAAGACAAGATTAGAGATAGGCCTATAGTTAGTGAGGACCTCTGGATCGAGAGTGGGTTTTTTAAGCAGAGGTTTAATTACTGCAACTTTAAAAATCTGAGGCACATAGCCGGATGTTATTAACAAGTTAATAATGTCAAGTATGAAAGTGCTAAGTAAGGGGAACAGTTCTTTAAGTAGCCATGTGGGAATAGGATCGAGAAGACATGTTGTGGACTTTGAGGAGGAAACAACCTGGGACAGCTGTCGAGGACTCACTGGTAGAAAGGAGTCAAAATATGTATCAGTCATAGTGTCTGTGTCCGGTGAGGCTGGACCGGTTGTATTAGAAGAATCTAGCAGGTCTTTAATCTTTCCTCTGATAGTTACAATGTTTTCATTAAAAAAGTTCATGAAGTCACTGCTACTGAGATGAGGAGGGATGGACTGCTCAATGGACTGATGGCTCTGTGTCAGCCTGGCTACAGTGCTGGATAAGAACTTGGGGTTATTCTTATTTGCTTCTATTAGTGATGAGTAATAGCTGGCTCTGGCTTTCCGAAGAGATGCCTTGTATATTTTTAACTTATCCTGCCAGTCCTGGTAGAATTCATTATGTTTTGATGAACGCCATTTGTTCTCTAGTCGTCTAGAATCCTGTTTTAATTTACGTGTTTCCTGAGTAGACCAGGGAGCAAGACTACTTCTGTTAACAGTCTTTTGAGTTAGTGGTGCAATTAAGTCAAGCGTATTATGCAACGAGTCTGTAAAACTGCCCACAAAGTTATCAATGTCGGGGTGACTATGGGTAGAGTTTCTTGACACACTGAGCACAGAGGGAATTATTTCCATAAACTTGGTAACAGCACTTTCAGACAGACATCTTTTGAGAGTGCTCCTGCTCTGTAGACTTGGGTAATTTAAGATAAAATCAAAGGTTATTAATTGATGGTCGGAAAGAACTGAATTCTGAGGAGAGACAATAACATTTTTAATTTCAAGTCTGTATGCTTGGACAAGATCTAATGTGTGCTTAAAACAGTGAGTCGGTTCATGTACATACTGAAAGAAACCAAATGACTCCAGGATAGAGTTAAACCTGTTAGCTAAGCTATCATGGACCATATCAACATGGATGTTAAAGTCACCAACAATAATCACTTTATCTGATTTAAGCACCAGGCTGGTCAGGAACTCCAGGAATTCAGACAAAAATTCAGAATAAGGTCCAGGGGGACGATAGACTCCAACAAAGAGAAGTGACTGACCTGATCTCAAGGTTGTATTAGATACGCTAAGTATAATACTTTCAAAAGAGTTTAAATCACATTGTGGTCTAGTAAAGCTTGACAGACATGAGTTGATGATGGCTGCGATTCCACCTCCTCGACCAGAGCGTCGAGGGGCGTTAAAGTTAGTGTGGCTGGGTGGTGTTGATTCATTTAAAGATACGTAATCATCTATAGACAGCCAGGTTTCGGTTAAGCAGAATAAGTCAATGGTTTTATCTGATATAAATTCATTTATTAGTGCAGCTTTTGAGGACAGGGATCGGATATTCAACAATCCACACTTAATTCTCCTGTCCTCTACAATGGTAGTATTTATTTGATTTAGATTTATTTGAATTAGATTTTCTTTAACAGCTCTTTTACTGACATTTTTTCTTGGTTTTATTAAGCGGGTCAGATTGACCCTCTTTATGTGGTTAAAGGCGGGCAGAAGAGTGTGGAAGACTGCAGTTCTGCCTTCTGATCTGAAGTCTGAGTCACGTTACACTAAAACTCTCAACACTGCTAGACAAGAGAGATGCTCCTTCCAACGTGGGATGGATGCAGTCTCTCCTAAGCAGACCAGGTTTTCCCCAGAAGGTTTTCCAGTTGTTAACAAAGCCAACCCCATTTGCAGGGCAGCACTCCGACAACCAGCGATTAAATGATGAATAGCGAGTAAACATATCATCATTGGCCATATTGGGAAGGGGTCCAGAGAACACTACGGAGTCCGACATTGTTCGTGCGAATGTTAACTGAACGTTAACCTTGGTGACGTCAGAGCGACGTAATCGGATGTCGTTGCTGCCGACATGAATAATTATCTTACTGTATTTATGTTTAGCTTTAGCCAGCAGCTTTAAATTTGATTCAATGTCGCCCGCTCTGGCCCCAGGAATGCAGACTACTCTCGCTGGCTTCGCTAGTTTAACGTTCCGAAGTATGGAATCGCCTACGAACAGAGCAGGTTCCTCGACCGGTGACTTGTCGAGTGGAGAAAATCTGTTCGAAATGCTAAGGGGTTGGTGGTGCTCCGTTGACTTTGGCCGGGAACTATTCCTCCCACAAACAGTCACCCACCGACCCTGGTTTCCCGGCTGCTCGGGAATTGCTGGAGGACTACCTGCTAGGCTATGTGGCTGTGCACTGTCTACCTGACACTGGCTAGCTAGAGGTTTAGCTTCGACAGCGCACAACCGGCTCTCTAGTTCAACGAGCTTCACCTCCAGTCTAGCTAACAGGCTACACTTTACACAACTAATGCTATCTCTAAAGGAGGTCGAAGCGTAACTGAACATCTGACACACCGAGCAGGAAAGAAAAGAGGAGGGAGAAGGAGGAGACATAGTGAGAGGAAAGTTTGACGAATGCGCTCACCGGGAAGTTTTTCGAACTTGTCCTCGGCCTGATTCGACTTCGGAGGATGTTGGTCCAAAACTAAATGTAGATGTTCACGGATGCTCCAGGAATAAGGCGAACAAAAAGAGAAACGATTGTTCTGCTTGGAGCGAGAGCTTGGAGCGAGAGAGACGCTGCACGGTGCGACGAATGATGATGAAGATACGTTTCTGAGTCTCTGGATCTCTTAAACTCCCAGATTAAACCCGGTGGAGCGACTCGGGAACCAGAAGAGTGGAATCACAGACATCAAGAAGCACAAGTGAGTGTCTTCACGATCGACTCAGAGCAAAAGTCTGGTGTCATCCGTGTGATGGATCGAGAGGACGAACATCTAACAATGGTCTCGTCCTGAAGGTGGTTCCAGGGATTCAACTGGGAGGGTTTGAGGCGACACAAGCTTCCTTCGCCGCTGAGGAGGGAGGTGAGTCACTGGTGACACCATCAGGTGAGATGGTCACTCTGACGTGGTCCAGGATCAGGAGCCTGACAGGAGTCCTGTTCGTCACGCTAACATCATGTGACAGCTTCCACCCCCCCCTGAGTGTTGGTCTCCCTGTGCAGCTCAAGGGTCCCACGGATCACAGCCACTTCGACCTGTTTCCTCCGGACACGGACGAGCCTCCGGACGAGCTGTCGGGCTGGGATAAAGACTTCTGATGGCGGTCAAGCGGCAGGAATATCTGGACGCGGTTCTGCGGCGTCACCACGGCAACCTGCTGAACCCAGCTTCTGTGTCTTTTACCATTGGCCGGAACTTTTGCATATTTATAAAAATAAAAATAAACTGACCTAACAAAAAAAAATGCATTCCTTTGTTGCTAAGTCCATTTTTGATACATATTTCACACATTCAAAGTTGAGGTAGAATAGAAAATCCCTTTAACATGACGTAATATTATGACCACTTAAACACTTTCTTAAAAAGGTCAATGAACTCTCAGCAAATAGTAGTGAAGTTAGAGTTTATTTTATCAACTATACTACTTATATATACTATATAAGTATACCACGTCAATTACAGTAAAAATATACTCTTAGTACACTTAAATATACTTCTTTTTTTCCAAGAGATGTCAAAAGTAACCTTGAAGTATACAAGTTGAATTTTAGTTTAAAACAAGTAAACTAATAGGTGTCTTACATCAACTGTAATAAAAACAACCAAAAATGTAACTAATTGAAACTCCTGAGTCGTATGCTTTGTAACTTCAGGTTTTACTCACACACAGCTGCTTTCATTATTTCAGTATTCAGTGCAGGAACTCACCACGGCCGGGTGTGGAATTCACGCTTTCTCATAAACGAGGCGAACTTGAATCGCAGACCAGTGGCGGATAGTGAAAGATATTCTAGATATCTGCCTTTTCCGATAAAAGAAACAGAGGAAAAAAACTCAATATTAGTTTCATGAAGAAATCAAGACGTTGACAGCTTATGATGAATAATAATGAGTGTTTATTATGCTCCTTGTTTTGATATAAAAGTGAAAAATACTGCAATACGTTCACAGGCTTTATACAGAATAAAGCTATAAAAAGCAAAGGGAAAACTAATAACATGTCCTACCCACTCTACCCACTCTACCCACTCTACCCACTCTACCCACTCTACCCACTCTACCCACTCTACCCACTCTACCCACTCACCACTGCAAATTGAAAAAAAGGAAAATGAAACTGAGAAATCTAAATGCAGAGACTCGGTTCTCACGCCATTTTTCAATTTGATCAACATTATTTAAAACATTTTTAGTTTTTTTCTCAATTATTGTTTTTTATTTATTTGGTTTAATCTGTGTGATGTATGTCAGTGGTATAATTAAAATGTGTTTTCAGCTTCTACGCTGTAAACAAGGAGCATAATAAACGTTATTATTCATCATTAACTGTCTGAGTCTTGATCGCTACATTACACTAATAGTTTAGACTAGTTGAACTGTTTCCATGGTAATAGGCAGATGAATGTGGTGAAAAATAGGCGAACCAAGAATACTTTTCACGATTTGCAACGAGATAGACCGGATATGACGAATGACAAAAACAAATATTATAAACAGAATCAATGCAAATAAATATAGTTTATTCACAAACATATCACTGTTGATGACCATCCACCACTTTTACACTCACCTGTAACCATTAAAAATGACCAGAATGAGGTTTTAAAATAACTATAGCAAATAATCTCTTCATCATAATAACCGCAACCTCATTAGCATCAAGCTAACATTAAATTACATCAATATAAACCGGATGAAGTTGTGAAACATATTTAGGAAATAAAATGGTGTCAAATCCCTACATAAAAATGTCACTGGACCAGCTATGATTATTTGAATGTTTATTATTTTTATCAGAAGCCCTTATCTTCCAGTTTCCTTTACTGCCGTTTCCATGTTCAGCCAGGGTGTGGCGGCAGTGAGTTAAACTTCCTCGAGCTTTCCCGCTGCTCCCCCACGTGTCGATTTAATAGAAAACGTCCTCATAGTTGCAAAGGTCAAACGATGACGTCATCATTAGTGCTGGTGGTCTTTAAATGCTTTTAAAAAGTTATACTTCAACAGATCTTTTGACCTGTGAAGAAAAAAAACAAACTTAAGAAAATAGGTTTGTTTGTTTGTTCTTCAGTGCTTTATTTCATTCAAAACATTCAGAAATAAAAGAACGAGTGAGTCGACAACACAATACATTTGTTTGCAAGCAAGTCCCTGTTTCCTGTATGACGCCTGTCGACGAAATATACGAGTAAAACATTCAAATTATAAATCTTTTTTTTTACAGATGATCATGAAGATGATTGAACAATAAACACGTGTGACTCGCACATTTGTTCACAAACATCCGTCATCATGACACTGCTGTGTCAACCATTAACACTTTCAAATTATAAATCTTTTTTTTTACATATTATCATGAAGATGATTGAAAAATAAACATGTGTGACTCGCACATTTGTTCACCAGCAACTGTATTCAACTGTTAAAACAAACGTATTCATTGGAGACACAAATAAACGCTGGTGACTCGCACATGTGTTCACCAGCAACTGTATTCAACTGTTAAAACAAACGTATTCATTGGAGACACAAATTAACACTGGTGACTCGCACATGTGTTCACCAGCAACTGTATTCAACTGTTAAAACAAACGTATTCATTGGAGACACAAATTAACACTGGTGACTCGCACATGTGTTCACCAGCAACTGTATTCAACTGTTAAAACAAACGTATTGATTGGAGACACAAATTAACACTGGTGACTCGCACATGTGTTCACCAGCAACTGTATTCAACTGTTAAAACAAACGTATTCATTGGAGACACACATAAACGCTGGTGACTCGCACATGTGTTCACGAGCAACTGTATTCAACTGTTAAAACAAACGTATTCATTGGAGACACAAATTAACACTGGTGACTCGCACATGTGTTCACCAGCAACTGTATTCAACTGTTAAAACAAACGTATTCATTGGAGACACACATAAACGCTGGTGACTCGCACATGTGTTCACGAGCAACTGTATTCAACTGTTAAAACAAACGTATTCATTGGAGACACAAATTAACGCTGGTGACTCGCACATGTGTTCACCAGCAACTGTATTCAACTGTTAAAACAAACGTATTCATTGGAGACACAAATTAACACTGGTGACTCGCACATGTGTTCACCAGCAACTGTATTCAACTGTTAAAACAAACGTATTCATTGGAGACACACATAAACGCTGGTGACTCGCACATGTGTTCACGAGCAACTGTATTCAACTGTTAAAACAAACGTATTCATTGGAGACACAAATAAACGCTGGTGACTCGCACATGTGTTCACAAGCACGTACCAGCAACTGTCTTCATATCGTGTCAGGAAATCAACAGTTAAAACTTTCAAACCACAAAAATTATTTTCATACTTCAGATGATCATGAAGATGATTGAAAAATAAACGTGTGTGACTCGCACATTTGTTCACAAACAACCGTCATCATGACACTGCTGTGTCAACCATTAAAACTTTCAAATTATAAATCTTTTTTTACAGATATTCTTAAATGTATTAACTGGAAACAAACATAAATGTTTGTGACTCGCACATGTGTTCACGAGCAACTGTATTCAACTGTTAAAACAAACGTATTCATTGGAGACACAAATAAACGCTGGTGACTCGCACATGTGTTCACGAGCAACTGTATTCAACTGTTAAAACAAATCACAAATGCATTCATTGGAGACAAAAATAAACGCTGGTGACTCGCACATGTGTTCACGAGCACGTACCAGCAACTGTCTTCATATCGTGTCAGGAAATCAACAGTTAAAACTTTCAAACCACAAAAATTATTTTCATACTTCAGATGATCATGAAGATGATTGAAAAATAAACGTGTGTGACTCGCACATTTGTTCACAAACAACCGTCATCATGACACTGCTGTGTCAACCATTAACACTTTCAAATTATAAATCTTTTTTTACAGATATTCATAAATGTATTAACTGGAAACAAACATAAATGCTTGTGACTCGCACATGTGTTCACGAGCAACTGTATTCAACTGTTAAAACAAACGTATTCATTGGAGACACAAATAAACGCTGGTGACTCGCACATGTGTTCACGAGCAACTGTATTCAACTGTTAAAACAAACGTATTCATTGGAGACACAAATAAACGCTGGTGACTCGCACATGTGTTCACGAGCAACTGTATTCAACTGTTAAAACAAACGTATTCATTGGAGACACAAATAAACGCTGGTGACTCGCACATGTGTTCACGAGTAACTGTATTCAACTGTTAAAACAAACATATTCATTGGAGACACAAATAAACGCTGGTGACTCGCACATGTGTTCACGAGCAACTGTATTCAACTGTTAAAACAAACGTATTCATTGGAGACACAAATAAACGCTGGTGACTCGCACATGTGTTCACGAGCAACTGTATTCAACTGTTTAAACAAACGTATTCATTGGAGACACAAATAAACGCTGGTGACTCGCACATGTGTTCACGAGCAACTGTATTCAACTGTTAAAACAAACGTATTCATTGGAGACACAAATAAACGCTGGTGACTCGCACATGTGTTCACGAGCAACTGTATTCAACTGTTAAAACAAATCACAAATGCATTCATTGGAGACACAAATAAACGCTGGTGACTCGCACATGTGTTCACGAGCACGTACCAGCAACTGTCTTCATATCGTGTCAGGAAATCAACAGTTAAAACTTTCAAACCACAAAAATTATTTTCATACTTCAGATGATCATGAAGATGATTGAAAAATAAACGTGTGTGACTCGCACATTTGTCCACAAACAACTGTCATCATGACACTGCTGTGTCAACCATTAAAACTTTCAAATTATAAATCTTTTTATACAGATATTCATAAATGTATTAACTGGAAACAAACATAAATGCTTGTGACTCGCACATGTGTTCACGAGCAACTGTATTCAACTGTTAAAACAAACGTATTCATTGGAGACACAAATAAACGCTGGTGACTCGCACATGTTTTCACGAGCAACTGTATTCAACTGTTAAAACAAACGTATTCATTGGAGACAAACATAAACGCTGGTGACTCGCACATGTGTTCACGAGCAACTGTATTCAACTGTTAAAACAAACGTATTCATTGGAGACACAAATAAACACTGGTGACTCGCACATGTGTTCACGTGCAACTGTATTCAACTGTTAAAACAAACGTATTCATTGGAGACACAAATAAACACTGGTGACTCGCACATGTGTTCACGAGCAACTGTATTCAACTGTTAAAACAAATGTATTCATTGGAGACAAACATAAACGCTTGTGACTCGCACATGTGTTCACGAGCAACTGTATTCAACTGTTAAAACAAACGTATTCATTGGAGACACAAATAAACGCTGGTGACTCGCACATGTGTTCACGAGCAACTGTATTCAACTGTTAAAACAAACGTATTCATTGGAGACACAAATAAACGCTGGTGACTCGCACATGTGTTCACGAGCAACTGTATTCAACTGTTAAAACAAACGTATTCATTGGAGACAGAATTAAACGCTGGTGACTCGCACATGTGTTCACGAGCAACTGTATTCAACTGTTAAAACAAACGTATTCATTGGACACACAAATAAACGCTGGTGACTCGCACATGTGTTCACGAGCAACTGTATTCAACTGTTAAAACAAACGTATTCATTGGAGACACAAATAAACGCTGGTGACTCGCACATGTGTTCACGAGCACGTACCAACAACTGTCTTCGTAACGTGTCAGGAAATCAACAGTTAAAACTTTCAAACCACAAAAATTATTTTCATACTTCAGATGATCATGAAGATGATTGAAAAATAAACGCGTGTGACTCGCACATTTGTTCACAAACAACCGTCATCATGACACTGCTGTGTCAACCATTAACACTTTCAAATTATAAATCTTTTTTTTACAGATATTCATAAATGTATTAACTGGAAACAAACATAAATGCTTGTGACTCGCACATGTGTTCACGAGCAACTGTATTCAACTGTTAAAACAAACGTATTCATTGGAGACACAAATAAACGCTGGTGACTCGCACATGTGTTCACGAGCAACTGTATTCAACTGTTAAAACAAACGTATTCATTGGAGACACAAATAAACGCTGGTGACTCGCACATGTGTTCACGAGCAACTGTATTCAACTGTTAAAACAAACGTATTCATTGGAGACACACATAAACGCTGGTGACTCGCACATGTGTTCACGAGCAACTGTATTCAACTGTTAAAACAAACGTATTCATTGGAGACACAAATAAACGCTGGTGACTCGCACATGTGTTCACGAGCAACTGTATTCAACTGTTAAAACAAACGTATTCATTGGAGACACAAATAAACACTGGTGACTCGCACATGTGTTCACGAGCAACTGTATTCAACTGTTAAAACAAACGTATTCATTGGAGACACAAATAAACGCTGGTGACTCGCACATGTGTTCACGAGCAACTGTATTCAACTGTTAAAACAAACGTATTCATTGGAGACACAAATAAACGCTGGTGACTCGCACATGTGTTCACGAGCACGTACCAACAACTGTCTTCGTAACGTGTCAGGAAATCAACAGTTAAAACTTTCAAACCACAAAAATTATTTTCATACTTCAGATGATCATGAAGATGATTGAAAAATAAACGTGTGTGACTCGCACATTTGTTCACAAACAACTGTAATCATGACACTGCTCTGTCAACCATTAAACTTTCAAATTAGAAATCTTTTTTTTTACAGATATTCATAAATGTATTAACTGGAGACAAACATAAATGCTTGTGACTCGCACATGTGTTCACGAGCAACTGTATTCAACTGTTAAAACAAACGTATTCATTGGAGACAAACATAAACGCTGGTGACTCGCACATGTGTTCACGAGCAACTGAATTCAACTGTTAAAACAAACGTATTCATTGGAGACACACATAAACGCGTGTGACTCGCACATGTGTTCACGAGCAACTGTATTCAACTGTTAAAACAAACGTATTCATTGGAGACACAAATAAACGCTGGTGACTCGCACATGTGTTCACGAGCAACTGTATTCAACTGTTAAAACAAACGTATTCATTGGAGACACAAATAAACGCTGGTGACTCGCACATGTGTTCACGAGCAACTGTATTCAACTGTTAAAACAAACGTATTCATTGGAGACACAAATAAACGCTGGTGACTCGCACATGTGTTCACGAGCAACTGTATTCAACTGTTAAAACAAACGTATTCATTGGAGACACACATAAACGCTGGTGACTCGCAAATGTGTTCACGAGCAACTGTATTCAACTGTTAAAACAAACGTATTCATTGGAGACACAAATAAACGCTGGTGACTCGCACATGTGTTCACGAGCAACTGTATTCAACTGTTAAAACAAACGTATTCATTGGAGACACAAATAAACGCTGGTGACTCGCACATGTGTTCACGAGCAACTGTATTCAACTGTTAAAACAAACGTATTCATTGGAGACACACATAAACGCTGGTGACTCGCAAATGTGTTCACGAGCAACTGTATTCAACTGTTAAAACAAACGTATTCATTGGAGACACAAATAAACGCTGGTGACTCGCACATGTGTTCACGAGCAACTGTATTCAACTGTTAAAACAAACGTATTCATTGGAGACACAAATAAACACTGGTGACTCGCACATGTGTTCACGAGCAACTGTATTCAACTGTTAAAACAAACGTATTCATTGGAGACACAAATAAACGCTGGTGACTCGCACATGTGTTCACGAGCAACTGTATTCAACTGTTAAAACAAACGTATTCATTGGAGACACAAATAAACGCTGGTGACTCGCACATGTGTTCACGAGCACGTACGAACAACTGTCTTCGTAACGTGTCAGGAAATCAACAGTTAAAACTTTCAAACCACAAAAATTATTTTCATACTTCAGATGATCATGAAGATGATTGAAAAATAAACGTGTGTGACTCGCACATTTGTTCACAAACAACTGTAATCATGACACTGCTCTGTCAACCATTAAACTTTCAAATTAGAAATCTTTTTTTTTACAGATATTCATAAATGTATTAACTGGAGACAAACATAAATGCTTGTGACTCGCACATGTGTTCACGAGCAACTGTATTCAACTGTTAAAACAAACGTATTCATTGGGGACAAACATAAACGCTGGTGACTCGCACATGTGTTCACGAGCAACTGTATTCAACTGTTAAAACAAACGTATTCATTGGAGACACACATAAACGCGTGTGACTCGCACATGTGTTCACGAGCAACTGTATTCAACTGTTAAAACAAACGTATTCATTGGAGACACAAATAAACGCTGGTGACTCGCACATGTGTTCACGAGCAACTGTATTCAACTGTTAAAACAAACGTATTCATTGGAGACACAAATAAACGCTGGTGACTCGCACATGTGTTCACGAGCAACTGTATTCAACTGTTAAAACAAACGTATTAATTGGAGACACAAATAAACGCTGGTGACTCGCACATGTGTTCACGAGCAACTGTATTCAACTGTTAAAACAAACGTATTCATTGGAGACACACATAAACGCGTGTGACTCGCACATGTGTTCACGAGCAACTGTATTCAACTGTTAAAACAAACGTATTCATTGGAGACACAAATAAACGCTGGTGACTCGCACATGTGTTCACGAGCAACTGTATTTAACTGTTAAAACAAACGTATTCATTGGAGACAAAAATAAACGCTGGTGACTCGCACATGTGTTCACGAGCAACTGTATTCAACTGTTAAAACAAACGTATTCATTGGAGACACAAATAAACGCTGGTGACTCGCAAATGTGTTCACGAGCAACTGTATTCAACTGTTAAAACAAACATATTCATTGGAGACACAAATCAACGCTGGTGACTCGCACATGTGTTCACGAGCAACTGTATTCAACTGTTAAAACAAACGTATTCATTGGAGACACAAATAAACGCTGGTGACTCGCACATGTGTTCACGAGCAACTGTATTCAACTGTTAAAACAAACGTATTCATTGGAGACACAAATAAACGCTGGTGACTCGCACATGTATTCACGAGCAACTGTATTCAACTGTTAAAACAAACATATTCATTGGAGACACAAATAAACGCTGGTGACTCGCACATGTGTTCACGAGCAACTGTATTCAACTGTTAAAACAAACGTATTCATTGGAGACACAAATAAACGCTGGTGACTCGCACATGTGTTCACGAGCAACTGTATTCAACTGTTAAAACAAACGTATTCATTGGAGACACAAATAAACACTGGTGACTCGCACATGTGTTCACGAGCAACTGTATTCAACTGTTAAAACAAACGTATTCATTGGAGACACAAATAAACGCTGGTGACTCGCACATGTGTTCACGAGCAACTGTATTCAACTGTTAAAACAAACGTATTCATTGGAGACACAAATAAACGCTGGTGACTCGCACATGTTTTCACGAGCAACTGTATTCAACTGTTAAAACAAACGTATTCATTGGAGACACAAATAAACGCTGGTGACTCGCACATGTGTTCACGAGCAACTGTATTCAACTGTTAAAACAAACGTATTCATTGGAGACACAAATAAACGCTGGTGACTCGCACATGT
>NC_141828.1:6384787-6477287 GCF_982586985.1 Callionymus lyra
TGGTTGTATTTGATAAAGGTTGTATTTGATAATGGTTGTATTTGATAATGTTTGTATTTGATAATGGTTGTATTTGATAAAGGTTGTATTTGATAAAGGTTGTATTTGATAAAGGTTGTATTTGATAAAGGTTGTATTTGATAATGGTTGTATTTGATAAAGGTTGTATTTGATAAAGGTTGTATTTGATAATGGTTGTATTTGATAAAGGTTGTATTTGATAAAGGTTGTATTTGATAAAGGTTGTATTTGATAAAGGTTGTATTTGATAATGGTTGTATTTGATAAAGGTTGTATTTGATAAAGGTTGTATTTGATAAAGGTTGTATTTGATAATGGTTGTATTTGATAAAGGTTGTATTTGATAAAGGTTGTATTTGATAAAGGTTGTATTTGATAATGGTTGTATTTGATAAAGGTTGTATTTGATAAAGGTTGTATTTGATAAAGGTTGTATTTGATAAAAGTTGTATTTGATAAAGGTTGTATTTGATAAAGATTGTATTTGATAATGGTTGTATTTGATAATGGTTGTATTTGATAAAGGTTGTATTTGATAATGGTTGTATTTGATAAAGGTTGTATTTGATAAAGATTGTATTTGATAATGGTTGTATTTGATAATGGTTGTATTTGATAAAGATTGTATTTGATAATGGTTGTATTTGATAATGGTTGTATTTGATAAAAGTTGTATTTGATAAAGGTTGTATTTGATAAAGGTTGTATTTGATAATGGTTGTATTTGATAAAGGTTGTATTTGATAAAGGTTGTATTTGATAAAGGTTGTATTTGATAAAGCTTGTATTTGATAAAGGTTGTATTTGATAAAGGTTGTATTTGATAAAGATTGTATTTGATAAAGGTTGTATTTGATAATGGTTGTATTTGATAAAGCTTGTATTTGATAAAGGTTGTATTTGATAAAGGTTGTATTTGATAAAGATTGTATTTGATAAAGGTTGTATTTGATAATGGTTGTATTTGATAAAGGTTGTATTTGATAAAGGTTGTATTTGATAAAGGTTGTATTTGATAATGGTTGTATTTGATAAAGGTTGTATTTGATAAAGGTTGTATTTGATAAAGGTTGTATTTGATAAAGGTTGTATTTGATAATGGTTGTATTTGATAATGGTTGTATTTGATAAAGGTTGTATTTGATAATGGTTGTATTTGATAATGGTTGTATTTGATAAAGGTTGTATTTGGTAATGGTTGTATTTGATAAAGGTTGTATTTGATAAAGGTTGTATTTGATAAAGGTTGTATTTGATAATGGTTGTATTTGATAAAGGTTGTATTTGATAAAGGTTGTATTTGATAATGGTTGTATTTGATAAAGGTTGTATTTGATAATGGTTGTATTTGATAAAGGTTGTATTTGATAAAGGTTGTATTTGATAAAGGTTGTATTTGATAATGGTTGTATTTGATAAAGGTTGTATTTGATAAAGGTTGTATTTGATAAAGGTTGTATTTGATAATGGTTGTATTTGATAAAGGTTGTATTTGATAAAGGTTGTATTTGATAAAGCTTGTATTTGATAATGGTTGTATTTGATAAAGGTTGTATTTGATAAAGGTTGTATTTGATAAAGGTTGTATTTGATAAAGATTGTATTTGATAAAGGTTGTATTTGATAATGGTTGTATTTGATAAAGGTTGTATTTGATAAAGGTTGTATTTGATAATGGTTGTATTTGATAAAGCTTGTATTTGATAAAGGTTGTATTTGATAAAGGTTGTATTTGATAAAGGTTGTATTTGATAATGGTTGTATTTGATAAAGGTTGTATTTGATAAAGGTTGTATTTGATAATGGTTGTATTTGATAATGGTTGTATTTGATAAAGGTTGTATTTGATAATGGTTGTATTTGATAATGGTTGTATTTGATAAAGGTTGCATTTGATAATGGTTGTATTTGATAAAGGTTGTATTTGATAAAGGTTGTATTTGATAAAGGTTGTATTTGATAATGGTTGTATTTGATAAAGGTTGTATTTGATAAAGGTTGTATTTGATAATGGTTGTATTTGATAAAGCTTGTATTTGATAATGGTTGTATTTGATAAAGGTTGTATTTGATAAAGGTTGTATTTGATAAAGGTTGTATTTGATAAAGATTGTATTTGATAAAGGTTGTATTTGATAATGGTTGTATTTGATAAAGCTTGTATTTGATAAAGGTTGTATTTGATAAAGGTTGTATTTGATAAAGGTTGTATTTGATAAAGATTGTATTTGATAAAGGTTGTATTTGATAATGGTTGTATTTGATAAAGGTTGTATTTGATAAAGGTTGTATTTGATAAAGGTTGTATTTGATAATGGTTGTATTTGATAAAGGTTGTATTTGATAAAGGTTGTATTTGATAAAGGTTGTATTTGATAACGGTTGTATTTGATAAAGGTTGTATTTGATAATGGTTGTATTTGATAATGGTTGTATTTGATAAAGGTTGTATTTGATAATGGTTGTATTTGATAAAGGTTGTATTTGATAAAGGTTGTATTTGATAAAGGTTGTATTTGATAAAGGTTGTATTTGATAAAGGTTGTATTTGATAAAGGTTGTATTTGATAAAGGTTGTATTTGATAAAGGTTGTATTTGATAAAGATTGTATTTGATAAAGGTTGTATTTGATAATGGTTGTATTTGATAAAGCTTGTATTTGATAAAGCTTGTATTTGATAAAGGTTGTATTTGATAAAGGTTGTATTTGATAAAGGTTGTATTTGATAAAGATTGTATTTGATAATGGTTGTATTTGATAATGGTTGTATTTGATAAAGGTTGTATTTGATAAAGGTTGTATTTGATAAAGGTTGTATTTGATAATGGTTGTATTTGATAAAGGTTGTATTTGATAAAGGTTGTATTTGATAAAGGTTGTATTTGATAAAGGTTGTATTTGATAATGGTTGTATTTGATAATGGTTGTATTTGATAAAGGTTGTATTTGATAATGGTTGTATTTGATAATGGTTGTATTTGATAAAGGTTGTATTTGATAATGGTTGTATTTGATAAAGGTTGTATTTGATAAAGGTTGTATTTGATAAAGGTTGTATTTGATAATGGTTGTATTTGATAAAGGTTGTATTTGATAAAGGTTGTATTTGATAATGGTTGTATTTGATAAAGGTTGTATTTGATAAAGGTTGTATTTGATAAAGGTTGTATTTGATAATGGTTGTATTTGATAAAGGTTGTATTTGATAAAGGTTGTATTTGATAAAGGTTGTATTTGATAATGGTTGTATTTGATAAAGGTTGTATTTGATAAAGGTTGTATTTGATAAAGGTTGTATTTGATAAAGGTTGTATTTGATAAAGGTTGTATTTGATAATGGTTGTATTTGATAAAGGTTGTATTTGATAAAGGTTGTATTTGATAAAGGTTGTATTTGATAATGGTTGTATTTGATAAAGGTTGTATTTGATAATGGTTGTATTTGATAAAGGTTGTATTTGATAAAGGTTGTATTTGATAAAGGTTGTATTTGATAATGGTTGTATTTGATAAAGGTTGTATTTGATAAAGGTTGTATTTGATAAAGCTTGTATTTGATAATGGTTGTATTTGATAAAGGTTGTATTTGATAAAGGTTGTATTTGATAAAGCTTGTATTTGATAATGGTTGTATTTGATAAAGGTTGTATTTGATAAAGGTTGTATTTGATAATGGTTGTATTTGATAAAGGTTGTATTTGGTAATGGTTGTATTTGATAAAGGTTGTATTTGATAAAGGTTGTATTTGATAATGGTTGTATTTGATAATGGTTGTATTTGATAAAGGTTGTATTTGGTAATGGTTGTATTTGATAAAGGTTGTATTTGATAAAGGTTGTATTTGATAAAGGTTGTATTTGATAATGGTTGTATTTGATAAAGGTTGTATTTGATAAAGGTTGTATTTGATAATGGTTGTATTTGATAAAGGTTGTATTTGATAATGGTTGTATTTGATAAAGGTTGTATTTGATAAAGGTTGTATTTGATAAAGGTTGTATTTGATAATGGTTGTATTTGATAAAGGTTGTATTTGATAAAGGTTGTATTTGATAAAGGTTGTATTTGATAATGGTTGTATTTGATAAAGGTTGTATTTGATAAAGGTTGTATTTGATAAAGCTTGTATTTGATAATGGTTGTATTTGATAAAGGTTGTATTTGATAAAGGTTGTATTTGATAAAGGTTGTATTTGATAAAGATTGTATTTGATAAAGGTTGTATTTGATAATGGTTGTATTTGATAAAGGTTGTATTTGATAAAGGTTGTATTTGATAAAGGTTGTATTTGATAAAGGTTGTATTTGATAATGGTTGTATTTGATAAAGCTTGTATTTGATAAAGGTTGTATTTGATAAAGGTTGTATTTGATAAAGGTTGTATTTGATAATGGTTGTATTTGATAAAGGTTGTATTTGATAAAGGTTGTATTTGATAAAGGTTGTATTTGATAATGGTTGTATTTGATAATGGTTGTATTTGATAAAGGTTGCATTTGATAATGGTTGTATTTGATAAAGGTTGTATTTGATAAAGGTTGTATTTGATAAAGGTTGTATTTGATAATGGTTGTATTTGATAAAGGTTGTATTTGATAAAGGTTGTATTTGATAATGGTTGTATTTGATAAAGCTTGTATTTGATAATGGTTGTATTTGATAAAGGTTGTATTTGATAAAGGTTGTATTTGATAAAGGTTGTATTTGATAAAGATTGTATTTGATAAAGGTTGTATTTGATAATGGTTGTATTTGATAAAGCTTGTATTTGATAAAGGTTGTATTTGATAAAGGTTGTATTTGATAAAGGTTGTATTTGATAAAGATTGTATTTGATAAAGGTTGTATTTGATAATGGTTGTATTTGATAAAGGTTGTATTTGATAAAGGTTGTATTTGATAAAGGTTGTATTTGATAATGGTTGTATTTGATAATGGTTGTATTTGATAAAGGTTGTATTTGATAATGGTTGTATTTGATAAAGGTTGTATTTGATAAAGGTTGTATTTGATAAAGGTTGTATTTGATAAAGGTTGTATTTGATAAAGGTTGTATTTGATAAAGGTTGTATTTGATAAAGGTTGTATTTGATAAAGATTGTATTTGATAAAGGTTGTATTTGATAATGGTTGTATTTGATAAAGCTTGTATTTGATAAAGCTTGTATTTGATAAAGGTTGTATTTGATAAAGGTTGTATTTGATAAAGGTTGTATTTGATAAAGATTGTATTTGATAATGGTTGTATTTGATAATGGTTGTATTTGATAAAGGTTGTATTTGATAAAGGTTGTATTTGATAAAGGTTGTATTTGATAATGGTTGTATTTGATAAAGGTTGTATTTGATAAAGGTTGTATTTGATAAAGGTTGTATTTGATAAAGGTTGTATTTGATAATGGTTGTATTTGATAATGGTTGTATTTGATAAAGGTTGTATTTGATAATGGTTGTATTTGATAATGGTTGTATTTGATAAAGGTTGTATTTGATAATGGTTGTATTTGATAAAGGTTGTATTTGATAAAGGTTGTATTTGATAAAGGTTGTATTTGATAATGGTTGTATTTGATAAAGGTTGTATTTGATAAAGGTTGTATTTGATAATGGTTGTATTTGATAAAGGTTGTATTTGATAAAGGTTGTATTTGATAAAGGTTGTATTTGATAATGGTTGTATTTGATAAAGGTTGTATTTGATAAAGGTTGTATTTGATAAAGGTTGTATTTGATAATGGTTGTATTTGATAAAGGTTGTATTTGATAAAGGTTGTATTTGATAAAGGTTGTATTTGATAAAGGTTGTATTTGATAATGGTTGTATTTGATAAAGGTTGTATTTGATAAAGGTTGTATTTGATAAAGGTTGTATTTGATAATGGTTGTATTTGATAAAGGTTGTATTTGATAAAGGTTGTATTTGATAAAGGTTGTATTTGATAATGGTTGTATTTGATAAAGGTTGTATTTGATAAAGGTTGTATTTGATAAAGGTTGTATTTGATAAAGGTTGTATTTGATAAAGGTTGTATTTGATAATGGTTGTATTTGATAAAGGTTGTATTTGATAAAGGTTGTATTTGACACTCACCTGTACAACTGAGGACACGACGTCTTCAGAGCAGCCGAGGTCGTCCACAGAGGTCGCGCTGGTTCTTCACACATACTCCACGTTTTCTTGTCGCTCTGCACACGACACGCTCACATGAAGACTCGGTTGAAATGACTGGAACATGAAGACTTCAACTCACCCTCTGATGAGACACCAGGCTGTCCATCACAAAGATTTCTTCATCGTCCGAGTCACAGTGCGAGTCGGACGGAGGACTGGAGTCTGGAAACACAAGTTACAGAAAATGTTAGAACATAAGACGTTGCGAGTCGGTCTCTGAACGAGTCGGTCAGTCTCTGAACGAGTCGGTCTCTGAACGAGTCGGTCTCTGAACGAGTCAGTCAGTCTCTGAACGAGTCAGTCAGTCTCTGAACGAGTCAGTCAGTCTCTGAACGAGTCAGTCTCTGAACAAGTCAGTCAGTCTCTGAACGAGTCAGTCAGTCTCTGAACGAGTCAGTCAGTCTCTGAACGAGTCGGTCTCTGAACTAGTCGGTCAGTCTCTGAACGAGTCGGTCAGTCTTTGAACGAGTCAGTCAGTCTTTGAACGAGTCAGTCAGTCTTTGAACGAGTCAGTCAGTCTTTGAACGAGTCAGTCAGTCTTTGAACGAGTCAGTCAGTCTTTGAACGAGTCAGTCAGTCTTTGAACGAGTCAGTCAGTCTCTGAACGAGTCGGTCTCTGAACAAGTCGGTCTCTGAACGAGTCGGTCTCTGAACGAGTCGGTCTCTGAACGAGTCGGTCAGTCTCTGAACGAGTCGGTCAGTCTTTGAACGAGTCAGTCAGTCTTTGAACGAGTCAGTCAGTCTTTGAACGAGTCAGTAAGTCTCTGAACGAGTCGGTCTCTGAACGAGTCGGTCTCTGAACGAGTCGGTCTCTGAACGAGTCGGTCAGTCGTTGAACGAGTCGGTCTCTGAACGATTCGGTCTCTGAACAAGTCGGTCTCTGAACGAGTCGGTCTCTGAACGAGTCGGTCTCTGAACAAGTCGGTCTCTGAACGAGTCGGCCTCTGAACGAGTCGGTCTCTGAACGAGTCGGTCAGATTTGAACGAGTCGGTCTCTGAACGAGTCGGTCTCTGAACAAGTCGGTCTCTGAACAAGTCGGTCTCTGAACGAGTCGGTCTCTGAACAAGTCGGTCTCTGGACGAGTCGGTCTCTGAACGAGTCGGTCTCTGAACGAGTCGGTCTCTGAACGAGTCGGTCTCTGAACGATTCAGTCTCTGAACGATTCAGTCTCTGAACAGTTCGGTCTCTGAACAAGTCAGTCTCTGAACGAGTCGGTCTCTGAACGAGTCGGTCTCTGAACGAGTCGGTCTCTGAACGAGTCGGTCTCTGAACGAGTCGGTCGCTGAACGAGTCGGTCTCTGAACGAGTCGGTCTCTGAACGAGTCGGTCTCTGAACGAGCCGGTCTCTGAACGAGCCGGTCTCTGAACGAGTCGGTCTCTGAACGAGTCGGTCTCTGAACGAGTCGGTCTCTGAACGAGTCGGTCTCTGAACGAGTCAGTCTCTGAACGAGTCAGTCTCTGAACGAGTCAGTCTCTGAACGAGTCGGTCTCTGAACGAGTCTTAAACCTTTAAATATAAAAATGTTGGTTTCTTAGTGTCGCCTCCAGTACTGAGCAACTTTCACCCTTTAACCCCTTGTGTTATCTCCGGGTCACGGTGACCCGAAGACCTGGAAACAAACTCTTAAGCCAATCAAGCGCCGCACAGACGGTCAGGTGACGACATAAGAAGTTTCAACATGATAGATTCCTCACGCACATTAATACACAACTTTGTGTTTCAGCGACGAGGACGCACAACTTCCTACACAAACTGACCGACACTTGTTCAAACCCGGAAGCATGTTTTCATGCAGGATCTCTCACCGGTTCTGAACAGAGCCCTGTGGCAGGAGAAGTCGCGGCGTGGCGCCGGGTCGGGTCCTGGTCCTGGTCCTGGTCCTGGTCGACCCGGATCCTTGTAGGCCAGAGCGGCGGCGCCACACTTGCATCGCTGCCGGAAGAACTCCTGGTGAAGCAGAACACATGTGTGAGTCTGGATCACACACATGAACACACACGCTTGTGTGGGTGTGTGTCCTCCCTCACACAGATTACACAACCATGACTGAGGTGCAGGGGCAGGAAGTCGGGGTGCAGTCTTCTCCTGGAATTTCTGTTTTTTCCCCGAAAACAAAAACTCACCTCTTTCCTGGCCGCCATCTCTCGCTCCAGCTGCAGCTTGGCCTGCAGGCGACCGATCTTCTCCAGCTGCTGGAAGATGTGCACGACCCCTGACCCCTGAGTGCTGCGCGACAACTGCTGCGTCTGTGGATCATAGTAACACAAAAATGTTTTACAAAGAAAGAAAAGGTCTCCACAAAAGCAGGAAGTGAGGTCAGCTGCGCTTTCAAGACCACTTCCTAGAGCGACATCCTGTTTTACCAAAACCACCTTCAACTTTCCCAACACAATGAACCGCTGCTGCTGAAAAGGCTGCTGTGTTCAGAAACATGACATGACTTGGAGCTCACCTGGAGCTCACCTGGAGCTCACCTGCAGCTCACCTGGAGCTCACCTGTCACCTGGTCGGCTTCAGAAAGAACCTTCAAACTAATATAGCTGTCAAAAACCTGATGACTCTGCATTTTTTTGGTTAAGTGCAGGCATAGACTTTTACTAAAGGGTTGGTTCATTGTTGACTTCACTGATTCTATCCAATAATCTAAAGGTATGTATTTGACAAGTACACCAGAGACAAGTCACCGGACAAACTACTTTTCCATCATGGACGATGACATCATCCATCAAGCCTGACGTGTTTCCTGATGTTTTTCCGTCACTTCCGAACGCTAATTTCATGAATTTAATCGAACTAAATACACCGTAAGTGTACTTTATGTTTCCATTGTTTTATATTTAAACACTTGATACCACAAGAAACATATATGTTTTCTGAAGATTCTGAATGTATATATACAAGTCGTTTAAATATACAGTATAAATATTTAAACAACTTATGGTGTGTTTGTTCAATCTGGGATTTTATTTTGCTTTTTCTATGCATATTTTTAGAGCCTTTTTTTTCTACTTGATCTTTAATTGACTGATTAAAAAATATTGACATCATTAATACACACAATTAATCTGTTTCTTTCTTAAGCTCTCCAATGACACCAACCATTTCAAAATAAAGTTAATATTGAGCAAGTTATGACATTTTGAAAGTCAGGTTTAACAAAGAGGTCACGCCCATTGATTAGTATTGATTAGTATTGATTAGTATTGATTAGTATTGAGGAGTTTGACCAGACATTAGTGCATTTGCATGGGTTATAATAGTCCATAACTTTCTTCATATTTATCGCAGGAATGTGATACTTATATCACTGGAATCTTCTCTACAAGACCTTTTAGATTAAACTTTAATAAAAATCATTTAAAATTTCACACACATACCAACAGTAATGCAATAAAATGGTTCCTTCATTGCACTGTTTGACGGTTGTTAATTATTATTATTATTTATCTTTTATATTCTGTATATATTGTTTATACCTATTCTTATTTTGCTACCAATTTCGAAGTCGCCCAGAACCATGGAAAATTCTATGTATGTTTAACAATATGTACTGGAGAATAAAGCTGCTCTTGAATTTCTTGAATCTCAAAATAAAATAAGATAAAATACGATAAAAGATTTCTTTTTTTAAAAGTGTCTACCGCCCGGTATTAAAGCCACCCTAAATAAATGATTTGAAGAGGCCAGTTTGACCTGTTGGACCTCAGAGCTCTTCCTGGATCACAAACAGGTAAAAGCTCAGATTAATATGATCATGAAGCTCTAAAAACAAACATTAAAAGCAAAAGAATGATTCAAAAGGAGACTGGAAGCCAATCAAGAGAGTGAAGAACAGGATGTGCTTTGAGTCATTGACCCGATGTTACTTCCTGTACAAGAATGTACATCTTTCGTTTCTCTCTTCACTGGCTTCCAGTTTCTTTCAGGATCAACTTTAAAATTCTGGTTCTTACTTTCAGATCTATTCATGGTCAGACCTTCCATCAGTGATCTGATCCAGACTTACACCCCAGCTCGGGCTCTGAGGTCTGTGGATCAGAATCTACTGATGGTTCCTGAACTTCAGGACCAGAGGAGAGAAATCCTTCCAGACTGTTGCTCCTAAGCTTTGGAACGATCTTCTCTCTCTTTACACTTGATGGATCTACTGACTCCTTTAAGAAACATCTTAAGACGTTTCTATTTGTTCAGGCTTTTCCTTGAATTTCTCAAACTCCTGTGTTGTTCTCAGTATTATCTTGAACTTTAAAGTATGTACTTTATTGAATATTGTTTTGATTGTTTAAGCGCTTTGTGACCCTGGTCTGGAAAAGCGACAAGAAATGACTCATTGAGTCGTGTTGATGCCAAAGTGTCTCCGGTGTGTCAGTGTGAAGGGATTTTGAAATCAAGATTGAAAAAAGTGTCCCAGAACACGAAGGAAAGTTCTCGTACCTCACTGATCCGGCAGCACTGGTCCATGTACTCCTCCAGACTGTCCGATATTCCGCTTCCTTCAGACCCCGGCTCGTCCTCCGTGACCTCACGCGTGTCAAGGTCGTCTTGCGAGGGGATTCCAGAGTCCTCGCTGGGCTCGTCCTCGTCCACCTGCACCGGGTCGGCAGAAGACAGAAGTGGATGCGAAGGATTCTCCTCGCACGGGCCTGGATCGGGGGTCGGGAGTCTGGAGGACACGTCCGAGGAGCGGCAGGAGGACTCCAGGCTGTGGAAGCTCTGCTCCGAGTTGGAGCGGGTGGTGGATGAATTGGCTCCGCTGGGCAGCTCCACTCCGGAGTCGGACTCCGCCTTGTCCTCGGTCGGCTGTGTCGCCGACAACACGACCGTGGCCAGGTGAGTGGAGGAGCAGTCCACCTGCAGCGGTCCTTCGTCCTTCTGGCAGGAACCGTCGTCCAGAGGAACCTCCACCGCGTCGTGGCGTGAAGCCGTCGCTGCAGATGCTCGCGCTCGCCGCTCGTCCTGCGACGCCGTCGTCTCGCTGGAGTCGGTCAAGGACTTGACCTTGGTCAGGACCACCTTGCCGTCCAGCACCGAGTCTCGCTCGTCTTTGCCTGTGAAGAGAAGATCATCATCACCATGTTGCAGGTTAGATTGTAGTTCCTGTCAAGATGGTGTTTCTGTGGTTTTGTATTTTAAAAAACGGTGTCTTTTCGTATCTCGTATGTAATCAAGAACATACTTTGTGTTTTATCAAGATTGTGTTTTCGTATACGTATTTAATCAAGATTGTATTTTTTTTAATCAAGATTGTGTTTTCGTACACGTATTTAATCAAGATTGTATTTTTTTTTAATCAAGATTGTGTTTTCGTACACGTATTTAATCAAGATTGTATTTTTTTTTAATCAAGATTGTGTTTTCGTACACGTATTTAATCAAGATTGTATTTTTTTTAATCAAGATTGTGTTTTCGTACACGTATTTAATCAAGATTGTATTTTTTTTAATCAAGATTGTGTTTTCGTACACGTATTTAATCAAGATTGTATTTTTTTTTAATCAAGATTGTGTTTTCTTACACGTATTTAATCAAGATTGTATTTTTTTTTAATCAAGATTGTGTTTTCGTACACGTATTTAATCAAGATTGTATTTTTTTTAATCAAGATTGTGTTTTCGTACACGTATTTAATCAAGATTGTATTTTTTTTAATCAAGATTGTGTTTTCGTATACGTATTTAATCAAGATTGTATTTTTTTTTAATCAAGATTGTGTTTTCGTACACGTATTTAATCAAGATTGTATTTTTTTTTAATCAAGATTGTGTTTTCGTATACGTATTTAATCAAGATTGTATTTTTTTTTAATCAAGATTGTGTTTTCGTATACGTATTTAATCAAGATTGTATTTTTTTTTAATCAAGATTGTGTTTTCGTATACGTATTTAATCAAGATTGTATTTTCTTTTAATCAAGATTGTGTTTTCGTATATGTATTTAATCAAGATTGTATTTTTTTTTAATCAAGATTGTGTTTTCGTATACGTATTTAATCAAGATTGTATTTTTTTTTAATCAAGATTGTGTTTTCGTACACGTATTTAATCAAGATTGTATTTTTTTTTAATCAAGATTGTGTTTTCGTACACGTATTTAATCAAGATTGTATTTTCTTTTAATCAAGATTGTGTTTTCGTATATGTATTTAATCAAGATTGTATTTTTTTTTAATCAAGATTGTGTTTTCGTATACGTATTTAATCAAGATTGTATTTTTTTTTAATCAAGATTGTGTTTTCGTACACGTATTTAATCAAGATTGTATTTTTTTTTAATCAAGATTGTGTTTTCGTACACGTATTTAATCAAGATTGTATTTTCTTTTAATCAAGATTGTGTTTTCGTATATGTATTTAATCAAGATTGTATTTTTTTTTAATCAAGATTGTGTTTTCGTATACGTATTTAATCAAGATTGTATTTTTTTAATCAAGATTGTGTTTTCGTACACGTATTTAATCAAGATTGTATTTTTTTTAATCAAGATTGTGTTTTCGTACACGTATTTAATCAAGATTGTATTTTTTTTTAATCAAGATTGTGTTTTCGTATATATATTTTTAATCAAGATTGTATTTTTTTAATCAAGATTGTGTTTTCGTATATGTATTTAATCAAGATTGTATTTTTTTTAATCAAGATTGTGTTTTCGTACACGTATTTAATCAAGATTGTATTTTTTTTTAATCAAGATTGTGTTTTCGTACACGTATTTAATCAAGATTGTATTTTTTTTAATCAAGATTGTGTTTTCGTACACGTATTTAATCAAGATTGTATTTTTTTTTAATCAAGATTGTGTTTTCGTACACGTATTTAATCAAGATTGTATTTTTTTTTAATCAAGATTGTGTTTTCGTACACGTATTTAATCAAGATTGTATTTTTTTAAATCAAGATTGTGTTTTCGTACACGTATTTAATCAAGATTGTATTTTTTTAATCAAGATTGTGTTTTCGTATACGTATTTAATCAAGATTGTATTTTTTTAATCAAGATTGTGTTTTCGTATACGTATTTAATCAAGATTGTATTTTTTTTTAATCAAGATTGTGTTTTCGTACACGTATTTAATCAAGATTGTATTTTTTTCTTAATCAAGATTGTGTTTTCGTACACGTATTTAATCAAGATTGTATTTTTTTTTAATCAAGATTGTGTTTTCGTACACGTATTTAATCAAGATTGTATTTTTTTTTAATCAAGATTGTGTTTTCGTACACGTATTTAATCAAGATTGTGTTTTCGTATACGTATTTAATCAAGATTGTATTTTTTTTTAATCAAGATTGTGTTTTCGTACACGTATTTAATCAAGATTGTGTTTTCGTATACGTATTTAATCAAGATTGTATTTTTTTTTAATCAAGATTGTGTTTTCGTACACGTATTTAATCAAGATTGTATTTTTTTAATGAAGATTGTGTTTTCGTACACGTATTTAATCAAGATTGTATTTTTTTTAATCAAGATTGTGTTTTCGTACACGTATTTAATCAAGATTGTATTTTTTTTTAATCAAGATTGTGTTTTCGTACACGTATTTAATCAAGATTGTATTTTTTTTTAATCAAGATTGTGTTTTCGTACACGTATTTAATCAAGATTGTATTTTTTTTAATCAAGATTGTGTTTTCGTACACGTATTTAATCAAGATTGTATTTTTTTTTAATCAAGATTGTGTTTTCGTACACGTATTTAATCAAGATTGTATTTTTTTTTTATCAAGATTGTGTTTTCGTACACGTATTTAATCAAGATTGTATTTTTTTTCAATCAAGATTGTGTTTTCGTACACGTATTTAATCAAGATCGTATTTTTTTTAATCAAGATTGTGTTTTCGTATACGTATTTAATCAAGATTGTATTTTTTTTTAATCGAGATTGTGTTTTCGTACACGTATTTAATCAAGATTGTATTTTTTTTTAATCAAGATTGTGTTTTCGTATATGTATTTAATCAAGATTGTATTTTTTTTTAATCAAGATTGTGTTTTCGTATACGTATTTAATCAAGATTGTATTTTTTTTTAATCAAGATTGTGTTTTCGTATATGTATTTAATCAAGATCGTATTTTTTTTAATCAAGATTGTGTTTTCGTACACGTATTTAATCAAGATTGTATTTTTTTTAATCAAGATTGTGTTTTCGTATATGTATTTAATCAAGATTGTATTTTTTTTAATCAAGATTGTGTTTTCGCACACGTATTTAATCAAGATTGTATTTTTTTTAATCAAGATTGTGTTTTCGTATATGTATTTAATCAAGATCGTATTTTTTTTAATCAAGATTGTGTTTTCGTACACGTATTTAATCAAGATTGTATTTTTTTTTAATCAAGATTGTGTTTTCGTATACGTATTTAATCAAGATTGTATTTTTTTTTAATCAAGATTGTGTTTTCGTACACGTATTTAATCAAGATTGTATTTTTTTTAATCAAGATTGTGTTTTCGTATACGTATTTAATCAAGATTGTATTTTTTTTAATCAAGATTGTGTTTTCGTACACGTATTTAATCAAGATCGTATTTTTTTTAATCAAGATTGTGTTTTCGTACACGTATTTAATCAAGATTGTATTTTTTTTTAATCAAGATTGTGTTTTCGTATACGTATTTAATCAAGATTGTATTTTTTTTTAATCAAGATTGTGTTTTCGTACACGTATTTAATCAAGATTGTATTTTTTTTAATCAAGATTGTGTTTTCGTATACGTATTTAATCAAGATTGTATTTTTTTTTAATCAAGATTGTGTTTTCGTACACGTATTTAATCAAGATTGTATTTTTTTTTAATCAAGATTGTGTTTTCGTACACGTATTTAATCAAGATTGTATTTTTTTTAATCAAGATTGTGTTTTCGTACACGTATTTAATCAAGATTGTATTTTTTTTTAATCAAGATTGTGTTTTCGTACACGTATTTAATCAAGATTGTATTTTTTTTTAATCAAGATTGTGTTTTCGTACACGTATTTAATCAAGATCGTATTTTTTTTAATCAAGATTGTGTTTTTGTTTTTTAATAAACACCTAATTTTTCGATCTTTATTTTATTAAAATTTTGTGTTTTTTTTTTCTAACTACGCAGTAAAAACAAACTTCAGAGGGTTCACCACAACGGATCAAGCCACAGACACTACTATGTGTGGTGTATGATTCTCAGAAAATGTGTCTCTTATGACACTTCCTTTATGCAGCTGTGATTGAACGAAGCAAGAGGTTGTCTAAGTTCTTTATTTAAGGTGTGACCCCAGCTGACGGGAAAGAACATCTTCTACTTATTTGGCTCGATGTGTTTCTACCATTTGATTTTAAATACCTCAGTGTTTTATTTGCCGCTCACATGAGTTTCCACTGCGGTGTTTGTGGTGTTATCACCAGGAGGATCAAGGGAAAGGAAACCCTGACCAGCCTCCCCTCATGGCTCTCATCTCCCAAGCTTGTCCATCGTACATTGAAACCCGAAGAAAGATCTTAATGGGAGGCGGAATTCCTCAGATTCCAGAGCGACTGACAGTTCAGTTCCTCTTTGATCCGAACTTGCAGCCAAAAGATTCCACTTTTCAACCATACTTTCAGAACCTTCAGCGCAGAAGGTTTCTTCTCGTCTTCTGTCCGCCACAGGCCTCCATCGGTCATCGAGAGACGCGACAGGTCGTGACCCCGCCTCATGTGATGGTGGTGCTGACCCAGCAGGAGGACCGTGAGCTCCACACGTGGATTCTTCTGGTGGTGAAGTCGCTCCACGAACACTTCTTCTCGTCTTTTATTCCGATGGAATGTCAATTAAGCGCGGCGGCGTCTCCGCTACAGGAATCTGAGAAATGTCCCGACTTCAGGTTGGACCTTCCGGGAGCTGGAATGTAGGTCAACGTGGGTGACCTTCGAGATGCTTTTTGGGGAAGCTGGATCTTTGGTGTGTCTCAGGTCCACGGTTGTGTGTAGAACAAAGAGTGTTACGTCACCGTCGTCCTCCTCAGAGAGTGAGTTCCAGGTGTTTAATGACAGGTGTGCAGCTCAACAACACAAACACCTTTGAGGACTCGTCTTTATAGCTCACTCTGAACATGTGTTCGTGTCGTCAACACTATTGTAACAGTTTATTTTTGTGTCCAAACAAGAAGGATCTTCTCGCCTGCAGATACAAAACTCTGCAGCCAGAATTCTGAGCCGCTCTAGTAGAAGAACTCACATTTCTCTGATCCTTAAAACTCTTCACTAGCTTCCAGTTTCTTTCAGGATCAACTTTAAAATTCTGGTTCTTACTTCCAGATCTATTCATGGTCAGACCTTCCATCAGTGATCTGATCCAGACTTACACCCCAGCTCGGGCTCTGAGGTCTGTGGATCAGAATCTACTGATGGTTCCTGAACACGCTTCTGGACCAGAGGAGAGAAATCCTTCCAGACTGTTGCTCCTAAGCTTTGGAACCTTCTCTGTGTTTGATGATCTACTGACTCCTTCAAGAAACATCTCTGTGTTTGATGATCTACTGACTCCTTCAAGAAACATCTGTGTTTGATGATCTACTGACTCCTTCAAGAAACATCTGTGTTTGATGATCTACTGACTCCTTCAAGAAACATCTGTGTTTGATGATCTACTGACTCCTTCAAGAAACATCTGTGTTTGATGATCTACTGACTCCTTCAAGAAACATCTGTGTTTGATGATCTACTGACTCCTTCAAGAAACATCTGTGTTTGATGATCTACTGACTCCTTCAAGAAACATCTGTGTTTGATGATCTACTGACTCCTTCAAGAAACATCTGTGTTTAATGATCTACTGACTCCTTCAAGAAACATCTGTGTTTGATGATCTACTGACTCCTTCAAGAAACATCTGTGTTTGATGATCTACTGACTCCTTAAAGAAACATCTGTGTTTGATGATCTACTGACTCCTTCAAGAAACATCTGTGTTTGATGATCTACTGACTCCTTCAAGAAACATCTGTGTTTGATGATCTACTGACTCCTTCAAGAAACATCTGTGTTTGATGATCTACTGACTCCTTCAAGAAACATCTGTGTTTGATGATCTACTGACTCCTTCAAGAAACATCTGTGTTTGATGATCTACTGACTCCTTCAAGAAACATCTGTGTTTGATGATCTACTGACTCCTTCAAGAAAAATCTGAAGATGTTTTTATTTGTTCAGGCTTTTCCCTGATTTTCTGAGACTCCTGTGCTTGTCTTGTGTGTCTTGATCTTTTAAAGTATATATTTTAACTGTGTATTGTTTTTTAATTGTTCAAGCACTTTGTGACCCTGGTCTAGAAAGATCTTTACAAATAACTATTACTTACTTACTTACTCCAGAAGTGAACTGTTGCAAAGTCTCTTCATGGACCACATGTCAATCATCCGAGAGCCAATAACGTCATCTGTGACTCAGATGTTTTCAGTGAGTCGCTGGTGAACGACTGACGCCATTTAAAAAACATGAGTCATAGAGATCACCCTCATGTGCTTCTTGACCCCTGTGGTCGGTCACTCCTCGTCGTTCACTGTTGTTGTTTTTTTTCACCTTTATTTTGAGGGATTTACTTCGGGAAACAGTCTGTGACGCAGGAGGAAGGATTGGAATGTAGCAGGATGGGAGGAAAGACAAGTGGGAGTTTTCTGAGACTTCACACACACAAAACACACACACACACGGACTTCCTCGCACACACACACACACACACGGACTTCCTCGCACACACACACACACACAGACTCCCTGACAGGAAGTGGTTGACCGTGGTTCATAATGAAATCACCCATACTGCTCTCTGTTGTTCTTTGGTTTCTGGTTAATTTTAGGTGATTTTCGCTTTCGAACCTGTGACTCATTTATTGCTCGTGTTATTAGTTTATCCTTTTATTTGTTATTTTTCTTTGATCTATGTTCTTTATCTTTATATTTAGATTGTGTTATCTTTCACTTTCTATTATTGTACTTTTGTGCTGGAAAAACTTTCTCCTGAAGGAGAGCTCCAGAGGGATCAATACAGTTTATCCAATCTAAACTAATCTAATAAATGTATATTTTACTCAGAACAACAATGTGAATTTCATTTTGAATAAAGTTCTTTATTATACAAATGAATGACGCAAGAGTAGCGTAAGAGGAAAAAAGCTGCGCAAATGTTTATTTCCTGTTTAGCCTGTCAACTATTTAAGGGTCATTTAATAATATTGCTAGTGAGATTAAGGAATAACTTTATTAAATGCTTTAAAAAAAAGTTTCAGTGCATTGAGTCTGAAGAGGAGGAATCAATTAAAAATAAGAATTAGAATAAGTATATTTAAGTACACTTAAATATACTACTATTTGCTAAGATGTCAAAAGTAACCTTCAAGTGTACTATTACATTTTAGTATAAAATAAGTATACTTATAGTACACTTGAATATACTACTATTTGCTAAGATGTCAAAAGTAACCTTCAAATGTACTATTACATTTTAGTATAAAATAAGTATACTTATAGTACACTTGAATATACTACTATTTGCTAAGATGTCAAAAGTAACCTTCAAGTGTACTATTACATTTTAGTATAAAATAATTATACTTATAGTACACTTGAATATACTACTATTTGCTAAGATGTCAAAAGTAACCTTCAAGTGTACTATTACATTTTAGTATAAAATAAGTATACTTATAGTACACTTGAATATACTACTATTTGCTAAGATGTCAAAAGTAACCTTCAAGTGTACTATTACATTTTAGTATAAAATAAGTATACTTATAGTACACTTGAATATACTACTATTTGCTAAGATTTCAAAAGTAACCTTCAAGTGTACTATTACATTTTAGTATAAAATAATTATACTTATAGTACACTTGAATATACTACTATTTGCTAAGATGTCAAAAGTAACCTTCAAGTGTACTATTACATTTTAGTATAAAATAAGTATACTTATAGTACACTTGAATATACTACTATTTGCTAAGATGTCAAAAGTAACCTTCAAGTGTACTATTACATTTTAGTATAAAATAAGTATACTTATAGTACACTTGAATATACTACTATTACAATATTTGTAGTAACTTGCCAGGTACTGACAGTAGGATGTGGGGGGGGGGGGGGGGTCTACTGTCAATATCGCTGAGGTATCTCCATAGGAATGCGGGGAAACCTGAAGCTGAGGCTCAGAACCGACGCTCCAGGTCCACGTTAATCTCAATGAAACGCTGGACTTTGAAATGTGATCCGTGTCGAGCAGGATCAAGGAATGTGTTGTTGTCGGGACGATTAAAACGTGACGTTCGGACTCAAATACTTTTTAAAATACAGCTCGGACTCAACATCTCCTCTGGAGCTCTGGTCTCGACTCGTGAGCAGCACCGGTCCAGCTCAGTCCAGTTCAGCGTGGACCGAACCAGACAACATTTGAAAGACACGTCCAAAAAGAAGCGTCGCACACAGGAGACGAAAGCAGACCCACAAACTTTACCCAACGCTTCGTGGCAAACAAGAACGAGATAAAAAAAACAAACGGACTCCACCTTCCAATACATTCCTTCGATATCAGCGATTATTACACTCACAGGTCACAGGTCACAGGTCAACCAACACTGTCCAGCACGTGAACTTCAGCCTCTGGTGTCAACAACACCTCCTGACGGTCAACACAAGCCTGAAGAGCGACACCACTGCAGACCCGTCCACTCACAAATGTATTTAACCACAAAGTACCTGAATATGGAGCACATGCTTCTCAGAGGAAGAAGTGACACTTTCGTTTCTGTCAGTCAATCACACACTAGCGTGACCTGAACCACGTTTGATCGACTTTCTTGAACAAGAGCCAGAACCTCACAAAAAAAAACACATTTGCTGTCCATTATTTCCCAGAAGGCATTTTCCAAATCCATCGTCTTAAGCCAGAACCGGGCTCGAGTAGATACAAGACAGTTTGAGACGCTTGAGGCTGATGATGATGGACGTGTTCTGGACGACAGTGATCACAGCCAAGAGAGTCCGACCCGAGAACGAAGATGACAAACTGGTACCTTTTCTCCAGCGGACCATGTTCAAGAAGCGACGCCAGCCGCTCGCCGCTCCGGCGTTCTTCCCCGTCACACTCATGCTGTCCAGGTGGTCCGGAAAACTGTCCGGAGACCGTCGTGAAGGAGGAGGTCCAGTCGGTCAGGAACCTGAGGGGAGATCGGAGACTGTGTCATGATGAAGGAAACCAGCGAGTGTGTGAGAGAGAGTGTGTGTGTGAGAGGGTGTGTGTGAGAGGGTGTGTGTTCATTCCTTACAGCTGCAGAGAGAGAGAGAGGGGGAGATAGGGAGGGAGGGAGAGGAAGGGGTGGGATCATGATGATGATGATGATGATGATGATGATGATGATGATGGGAGATGATAAAATCATTGGGAATAATAGACAAACACAATGAAGATTAGCAGCTAAAATTAAACCAAAATAATCATAGGAGGAAACAACAGTAGGGAGTCTTAAAAAAAAGTTTCTCACTCTGATAATATTCGATCGCCCTTAGCAAAAAGTAGTATACTTAAAATACACTTAAAATATGCTTTAAATATATTTAATACATGCTTTAAATATACTTAAAATATGCTTAAAATATACTCAAAATATGCCTTAAATATACTTAAAATATACTTAATATATGCTTAAAATATACTTAAAATATACTTAAAATAGACTTGAAATGTATTTCATCAAGTAAAGTGTATAAGTATTCACACAGCTTCACTTGTGTCATTATTACAGGATTGAAAGTGCATTAGATCCAGTGGGCGGGCCGTGCAGGTTTGAATAAATCCACCTCTCAATAACTACTTTAAGGTTCTTTCCACACCACAGTGATCTGAGCGTGAACGGTTTCCATGGCCACGTGGAGGAAGTGTGGAGGAAATTCGGTGGAAGCCACAAGATGATCATTTTAATTTAGGGGATTTTTCCCTTCTTCTCTGCAGATCCTTTTCAGATCTATCATTTTCACTATCTATCTTTTAAGTTCAGAACTTTACTTTCAAGTATACTCCCAGTGAACCAAGTATTCACTCCGAAATCTATAGTTTATAGATCCTCTCTTTACCTCCAGAATAATTAAAGATACAACAAGTATCTTCAATTTTCTTTATCTTGCTCAGGGATGATAAAGGTAAACTTCAAGTTTACTTCAATGTACGTATATAATAAGTATACTCAAGTATACTACTATTTGCTAAGATGTCAAAAGTATACTTCTTACGTTTAGGTGTAAAATAATATACTTATAGTAAACTTGAATAGACTACTATTTGCTAAGATGTCAAAAGCAACCTTCAAGTGTACTTCTTACCTTTTGGTATAAAATAAGTACACTTAAAGTACACTTGAATATACTACTATTTGCTAAAATGTCAAAAGTAACCTTCAAGTGTACTTCTTACCTTTTGGTATAAAATAAGTACACTTAAAGTACACTTGAATATACTACTATTCGCTAAGATCTCAAAAGTAAACTTCAAGTGTACTACTTACATTTTGGTATAAAATAAGTACACTTAAAGTACACTTGAATATACTACTATTCGCTAAGATGTCAAAAGCAACCTTCAAGTGTACTTCTTACCTTTTGGTATAAAATAAGTACACTTAAAGTACACTTGAATATACTACTATTCGCTAAAATGTCAAAAGTAACCTTCAAGTGTACTTCTTACCTTTTGGTATAAAATAAGTACACTTAAAGTACACTTGAATATACTACTATTCGCTAAGATCTCAAAAGTAAACTTCAAGTGTACTACTTACATTTTGGTATAAAATAAGTACACTTAAAGTACACTTGAATATACTACTATTCGCTAAGATGTCAAAAGCAACCTTCAAGTGTACTTCTTACCTTTTGGTATAAAATAAGTACACTTAAAGTACACTTGAATATACTACTATTCGCTAAGATCTCAAAAGTAAACTTCAAGTGTACTACTTACATTTTGGTATAAAATAAGTACACTTAAAGTACACTTGAATATACTACTATTCGCTAAGATCTCAAAAGTAAACTTCAAGTGTACTACTTACATTTTGGTATAAAATAAGTATACTCATAGTACAAGTGAATGTACTTACTTAACCACGGGGAAGTTAGTTGATATTTAAGCGGCTGAAAGAACTGCCAGAGGTCTGTTTATTTATGGGACCGTCAATGAATTTTACAGACGATAACATATGAAAATTAAAATGGAGAGGTGAATAGAAAAAACACTTCATATGTATTCATTGTTTTTACAATTCACTTCTCAAAATATTTTTAATAAATATTTATATGTAATTGTTGGTGTTTTTTCTCAATAGCTTCCAGATGTTGCGATAAAATCAATCAAAATCCCTTTAAGATCATAGAACTAAACGATATTCTTAATATGTATTCATTATTTTAACTGTGCACTTCTCAAAATATTTTTTAAATATTTATTTTATGTTAACGTTCGTCAAAGTATTCATTCATTGACGGTCCCTAACAGACTATATACTAAAGGCTGTATAATATGACGCAGAAAGTTTGCCCACGTGTGTTAAACGTTAGAATGTAAACGATAATCAACATAAATATCAGTCATTTTCAAATACATTTGGGTGTTTTTGCTTATTTTCTTTTTTACCCTCGACGTGTTTTTATACATTTTAAATGAAACTTGCGCGCTTTAAGTTTGTCCATCATCAGAATAATGTTCAAATGTTACTGACAACTACCGGACATCGTTGTATAATCTTGAAAACACACTCACCTGGAGGTAGAAGATGGAAGGATGTTAGATGCGCGTCCTGGACCTGGTTAAGGTGTGGTTGTGAGATACAGTGGAGGACTTAAAAAAAAAAGGATTTCCTTCCTGTTCAAAACCCCCCAAAAAAACACCTGCCGGTCAAACCCCGAACCCCCTGAAGGACCCGAGCTGCAGATCAACCTGCTGTTATTCCGAGGACTTGTCATAACATTGTTCTGCTCGCTGTGGGAAATATTTTCTCTCGATCCAATTTCCAGCAAATAATATCTGAGAGCAGAGGCTGGAATGTGGAGGAAAACAAAGTCAAGTCCGGGTCGCGCCCTGTTCCGAATATTTAATACCAATATACTCATTAAACCTGAACGAAAATGAAGTTATTAAAAGTATTAAAGGTGGAAAAACTCCCTGGACAGCATCACACTCAGTGGTTTGACTCACCGCGGCTGAGAAGATGCGACTCGTGCCTCCGGAGATGAACTCGAACTGATCCTTCACCACAGAAAAGTGTCAACGTAACGAGCGTGTCTACCTTAGTGTCTTAGATCCACCAGGTGATGACGTCACACATAAAGGTTAGGTTAGGTTAAGTTAGGTCAGGTTAAGTTAGGTCAGGTTAAGTTAGGTCAGGTTAAGTTAGGTCAGGTTAAGTTAGGTCAGGTTAAGTTAGGTTAGGTTAGGTTAGGTCAGGTTAAGTTAGGTCAGGTTAAGTTAGGTCAAGTTAAGTTAAGTCAGGTTAAGTTAGGTCAAGTTAAGTTAGGTCAGGTTAAGTTAGGTCAGGTTAAGTTAGGTCAGGTTAAGTTAGGTTAGGTCAGGTTAAGTTAAGTTAAGTTAGGTCAGGTTAAGTTAGGTCAGGTTAAGTTAGGTCAGGTTAAGTTAGGTTAGGTCAGGTTAAGTTAGGTTAGGTTAAGTTAGGTCAGGTTAAGTTAGGTTAGGTTAGGTTAGGTCAGGTTAAGTTAGGTCAGGTTAAGTTAGGTCAGGTTAAGTTAGGTCAGGTTAAGTTAGGTCAAGTTAAGTTAAGTCAGGTTAAGTTAGGTCAAGTTAAGTTAGGTCAGGTTAAGTTAGGTCAGGTTAAGTTAGGTCAGGTTAAGTTAGGTTAGGTTAGGTTAGGTCAGGTTAAGTTAGGTCAGGTTAAGTTAGGTCAAGTTAAGTTAAGTCAGGTTAAGTTAGGTCAGGTTAAGTTAGGTCAGGTTAAGTTAGGTTAGGTTAAGTTAGGTCAGGTTAGGTTAGGTCAGGTTAAGTTAGGTCAAGTTAAGTTAAGTCAGGTTAAGTTAGGTCAAGTTAAGTTAGGTCAGGTTAAGTTAGGTCAGGTTAAGTTAGGTCAGGTTAAGTTAGGTCAGGTTAAGTTAGGTTAGGTTAGGTTAGGTCAGGTTAAGTTAGGTCAGGTTAAGTTAGGTCAAGTTAAGTTAAGTCAGGTTAAGTTAGGTCAAGTTAAGTTAGGTCAGGTTAAGTTAGGTCAGGTTAAGTTAGGTCAGGTTAAGTTAGGTTAGGTCAGGTTAAGTTAAGTTAAGTTAGGTTAGGTTAAGTTAGGTCAGGTTAAGTTAGGTCAGGTTAAGTTAGGTCAGGTTAAGTTAGGTCAAGTTAAGTTAAGTCAGGTTAAGTTAGGTCAAGTTAAGTTAGGTCAGGTTAAGTTAGGTCAGGTTAAGTTAGGTCAGGTTAAGTTAGGTCAGGTTAAGTTAGGTTAGGTTAGGTTAGGTCAGGTTAAGTTAGGTCAGGTTAAGTTAGGTCAAGTTAAGTTAAGTCAGGTTAAGTTAGGTCAAGTTAAGTTAGGTTAGGTTAGGTTAGGTTAGGTTAAGTTAGGTCAGGTTAAGTTAGGTTAGGTTAAGTTAGGTTAGGTTAAGTTAGGTCAGGTTAAGTTAGGTCAGGTTAAGTTAGGTTAGGTTAGGTTAGGTCAGGTTAAGTTAGGTCAGGTTAAGTTAGGTTAGGTTAAGTTAGGTCAGGTTAAGTTAGGTCAGGTTAAGTTAGGTCAGGTTAAGTTAGGTCAGGTTAAGTTAGGTTAGGTTAGGTTAGGTCAGGTTAAGTTAGGTCAGGTTAAATTAGGTCAGGTTAAGTTAGGTTAGGTTAGGTTAGGTCAGGTTAAGTTAGGTCAGGTTAAGTTAGGTCAGGTTAAGTTAGGTCAGGTTAAGTTAGGTTAGGTTAAGTTAGGTCAGGTTAAGTTAGGTCAGGTTAAGTTAGGTTAGGTTAGGTTAGGTCAGGTTAAGTTAGGTCAGGTTAAGTTAGGTTAGGTTAGGTCAGGTTAAGTTAGGTCAGGTTAAGTTAGGTCAGGTTAAGTTAGGTTAGGTTAAGTTAGGTCAGGTTAAGTTAGGTCAGGTTAAGTTAGGTTAGGTTAAGTTAGGTCAGGTTAAGTTAGATCAGGTTAAATTAGGTTAGGTTAGGTTAGGTTAGGTCAGGTTAAGTTAGGTCAGGTTAAGTTAGGTCAGGTTAAGTTAGGTCAGGTTAAGTTAGGTTAGGTCAGGTTAAGTTAAGTTAAGTTAAGTTAGGTTAGGTTAACTTGAAATGTATTTCATCAAGTAAAGTGTATAAGTATTCACACAGCTTCACTTGTGTCATTATTACAGGATTGAAAGTGCATTAGATCCAGCGGGCGGGCCGAGGGTAGGTAGAACTTTATTGATCCCTCAGGAGGTCTCCTTAGGGAAATTGTTTTTTTCCAATTAGACACAGCAATACAGCAATTATTCATACAAGTAAAAATTAAAAATAAGAACAAAGAGAAATAAAGAGAAAGAACAAGATGATACAATCTAAGTCTAAAGATAAAGAACATAGATCAAAGAAAAATAACAAAGGATACAAAGACTAACATAGAATAGAACATCATGATACTTTCACTCCTGCCCTTCAAACTCAGAATTATACAATCTAATAGCTAATTTAATAATAATCTAATTTAAATATGCATGTGTTGAGACATACAGCATAAATGAAAGCGTGGTTCTCTCTGACCCACGATGCAAAACATGAATACATGAATTAAGACATTCAAGAAAATAAATAAAAAATAACTGAGTTGAAAAAGCTAAGGCTTCATTAAAATGTACACATTTGACTAAAAACCACAAACCTGATTTAACTGGTGATCCAGCTCACATACAATAAGGTTTATTTATCCATCTTCTTTCACCTTTCTTGCTCTTCTCCCAAAGTGAAAATGATTAAATAAAACTTCAACATGCAACTCACTTTTTATTAGAAAATTTGATTAATTTAGGATCTAATGTTTCTCTGGATTTTCAGTTGGTAAAATTAAAAAAAATTAAAACGGTAAAACATAACCAATGTTAATTGTAATAATACTGATTAAATTTAACTGTCAAATTAGCAAAACATTTATACCAAGGGTGTCATTTACAGATCACATGATGTCGTAACTGCTTTCATTGTTTTGAAACCAACTGACCAAACGCCAGCTTCAAAAACTGAAAAAAGACAATGAATATTTGTTAATTGTAAATAATTAAAATACACTTTATTGAACAGTAAACCATCAACAAAGAAAAAGGATACAAAGACTAACATAGAACAGAATATCATGATACTGTCACTCCACTCCTGCCCCCGAACTCAGAATTATACAATCTAATAGCTAATGTAATAATAATCTAATTTAAATATGCATGTGTTAAGACATACAGCATAAATGAAAGCGTGGTTCTCTCTGACCCACAGTGCAAAACATGAATAGATGAATTAAGACATTCAAGAAAATAAATAAAAAATAACCAACAAAATGAAATTAATAATCAACAAACTTAAATAATCAACTAATAAACAGAATATAAACAAAAAACAGAGTGAATACACAGGTAGTGCACGCGAACAGGCTGGAAAGGCAATTTCAATGCTGAAAAACACATAAATAGTCTGACCGTTTTATTCTTATTTCAGCCGTGCATGAAACAAAACTGCAGTTTGAAGACAATGTATGACAAGAATTATATTTACATTATTTTTCTCGAGATGGTTTTGACTTCCTTGGTTGAGTGTCATACGCCGGTTGACCGGCAGGTGACACTCGTGCATGCAGAGGCTTTCAAAACGGCCACGAGAAAAGGTAAAGAAGAAGACGCAGCCGAAGACTCCATTGGCTGTTTTAAATCCGCGGCTGTGTTCAAACGAGCGCAGCGGTTTAGTGTGGAGGACTCACGGAGCTTCCCTGGAACCACAAACCTCTATCCGGCCTCCAGTAGTTCTGCTCCCGCTGCAGGTTGTTTATAAACCGGAGGTAAGAAGCATAAAGCGGGGAGAACTTATTAGCATTAACACATTAGCATTAGCTTAGCTACGACTAAGCGCCGCCGGCGACGTTTTTGTTCTGTTGACAGTTTTATCTCTTTAGCCATCGAATAACAAAACGATTTAAGTCCATAGAACGTATTCATAACTGAAGCTGTGCTGACACACTTCTTATGTGTTCATTCCTGGTTGACGGCGATGTTTATTTTCCAGGAAATCATGGAGGATTACTTGAAAATAGAAAAGATTGGTGAAGGTAAGTGTTTACACGTACTTGTCTATTTGAACCTGAAGAGAATTGAGATGAACGGACTAGATGTCATCCATCGATCTGCTTGACAAGATCGTTGTTTTAGGGAGACTTTATTTATTTATTTAGTTTTACTTGATGTTCTCTTCAGTGCAAATTCTGCGTAAACAAAACCAAAGGTGTTCATGAACTCTATAATAGATCTGCGTGTCACCTCCCGCAGGCACGTATGGAGTGGTGTACAAGGGTAAACAGAAGTCCACAGGGCAGGTGGTGGCCATGAAGAAGATCCGACTAGAGAGTGAGGAGGAAGGAGTCCCCAGCACGGCGGTCAGGGAGGTGTCGCTGCTGCAGGAGCTGAAACATCCCAACGTTGTCCGGTAAGAGACTGAAGACGAGTTTGTTTTGATGCGACTCCACATCTGTAGCTGGTCGTGAGCTCGGCTTCTGTGTCCAGACTACTGGACGTGTTGATGCAGGAGTCCCGTCTCTATCTGGTCTTCGAGTTCCTGTCCATGGACCTGAAGAAGTACCTGGACACCATCCCGTCTGGACAGTACATGGACCCCATGTTGGTCAAGGTGAGCGATTAAAGATGCTTTGGTGAAGATGGTTCTCGTGCACGGACACTAAACCCTCGTCCATCTTTCAGAGCTACCTCTACCAGATCCTGGACGGCATCTTCTTCTGCCACTGCCGGCGAGTCCTCCACCGAGACCTGAAGCCCCAAAACCTTCTCATCGACAACAAGGGGGTCATCAAGCTGGCGGACTTCGGGCTGGCTCGAGCCTTCGGCGTTCCCGTCAGAGTCTACACTCACGAGGTGAGTCATCCCTCGCTCTCTCCCTCCAGTGACGACGCCTTGTTAACTCTCGTGATACCAGGTGGTGACACTCTGGTACCGGGCCCCTGAGGTCCTCCTGGGCTCGGCCCGCTATTCCACCCCTGTGGATGTTTGGAGCACCGGCACCATCTTTGCTGAACTGGCTACCAAGAAGCCACTTTTCCACGGAGACTCTGAGATCGACCAGCTGTTCAGGATCTTCAGGTAAACCTGCAGTGATGACGAGTCCGTCAGTGAGAGCGTCATCTTCTCACCGACCTCCACTAGGGTCGTGACAACAGTTTTCTCCTCTGAACAATGAGACCAAACATGCTGGTTCTTCTCCCCGCAGGACTTTAGGAACTCCCAACAACGACGTGTGGCCAGAGGTGGAGGGTCTGCCCGACTACAAGAGCACCTTTCCCAAGTGGAAGGCCGGCGGCTTGTCCAAGCTGGTGAAGAACCTGGACACCCAGGGATTGGACCTGCTGGGGGTGAGAGCTAAACCCATGTCATGTGTTTCCAGCAGTCGTGGAGTAACAGCTGTTGGTCATCTGACATGTTTAAACACATCACCAATATTTGTTTTTTTTCTTCTAGAAAATGTTGATCTACAATCCTCCGAAGAGGATTTCGGCTCGTGCCGCCATGTTGCATCCTTACTTTGATGACCTGGACAAATCCATCCTGCCTGCAGCCAACATAACCAGAACCTGATCCTCTTTTTTTACCTCCACTTTTGTTCATATTTGCTCGTTTGTCGTGTTGAATAAATCTATTTTAATGTCTTTATTCTGTCTTTTTCATTTGAGAAAATCACTGTAGATATTTCATGATCCGAGTCGTAAATGACTCTTCGAACAGAAACTCAAGACAACGGAGTTCGTTACAAAGAAATGTTTTCAGGCTTCAGGTTATTTTATCTTGTGCACAAATCATTTGTCATAACCTGTTGTATTGATTAAAGGTTTGTAAATGTATTCCTCTAGTGTAGAGTAATTTTAAGGAAAGTATTAAAGAAAAAAGCTAAGCCTTTAAAATGTCTTTTGACTAAAGCTTCAACATGCAACTCACTCCATTAGGAAATTTGATTCATTTAGGATCTAATGTTTCTCTGGATTTTCAGTTGGTAAACTTAAAAAAAATAAAACAGTAAAACATAACCAATGTTAATAGTAATAATACTGATTAAATTTAACTGTCAAATCAGCAAAACATTTATACCAAGGGTGTCATTTACAGATCACATGTCGTAAATGCTTTCATTTGTTTTGAAACCAACCGACAGCTTCAAAAACTGCTGGAGTCACTGAAAAAAGACAAATATTAGTTCATTGTAAATAATTAAAATACACTTTATTAAACAGTAAACCATCAAATAATTATGGTGAAAAACATGATTTGAAGCCGATCTACTCGATCAGGCCAGTGAGAAAAGTCTTTAGTAAAACAAGTGTTTATTATCAGCATATGGACAGAACAATAGAATATAGAACTTTTCTTTGGAAGAAACATTTGAAGATTCATGTTCGCGAGCCGAGCTTCACCAACATTTATCATCAGTTCTTGATTTTTTAAAAACTGGCTACTTTGAAAATATGTGTTTTAAATGAAACAGTTGCACAAATAACACAGTGAACACACACCATACATAGAAGAAACTAACTAAGATGTTTTAGGGGTTTTCTGGCGGAGAGGCGACTGCACGTTCCACTGCCTCGGTCCTGAAGACCTGAGAACACTGGAGTCTTTCTCACCTGCAGGAACGAGCAGAGGTAACACCTGCGTATCGCACGTATCTCACACCACACACATCTCCCGCGCACACCACACACACACCACACACTCACTCGTACCTGCAGCGTCGCTGAAGATGGCGCTCAATCCCTCGTCGAAGCTGAGGCTGATGCCAAAACCTGGACACATAGTTAAACACTTGTTTAGGTTACATTAGGAAAATAAATTTCATTAAAATATTCCATATCGTTGGTGTTAACAGATTTGATTGTTTCACACAGTCCTGTATATTTAATAATATCTTAGCTGCTGTGTGAGAAGCAAAAGGTCCTCATTGTTTTTATTCACACTTTGACAAGTCGGTTATTATTTGAGCAGCTGCAAATTGTTATTTAACTTTAGACTTAGATTGTGTCATCTTTCTTTTTATAGAAACTTTGTTCATGTTCTGTGTCGCTGTGAGACCTCCAGAGGGATCAATAAAGTTACATCTATCAATTATTGGAAGGCATTTCTTACCGTACCCACCTTACTGATGGTGCAACAAAACGGTGAACTCCCATGATGCCCTTCTACACACTGCTCTATTCGGTGACAGCTGATTGGTCGTTAAAACACTGTATTCATGCCACACCCATGTTGCTATGTCGAACGTTGTGATGCAAAGCATTATGGGAGCTGTTCATGGAGGCCTCAACATGTATTTGAAGATAAAACAAATGGTTCTGAGATCAGTTAACTCCCGTCGTTCGAGAGCTAGTTCGCTAAAGTTGCAACATATGTCGTCGACACTTTCTCGTCATTAGATGTTCGTTCAAAACGGGTCATTGGTGAGCAGGATCTGGTACCTCTCGGTGTGCTGATGGCTCTGTTCTGAGCCTCTCCGCGGCAAATCACTGTTGACGACAATAAAAAAAATAAAAAAACACATTTAGTCGCCGAGCTCTTGCAGAAAACACAAAGAGAACTTTACCCGTTTGTTCCAGATGAATGGACCTCGTCATCGCCGGGTCGTCCAGTTTGGAGCGAGCGTTGACACGTCTGTAGCACAAACGGATCATTAGAAACCCATGTGTGGAGCTCAAGATGTATGCTTCATCTACTGGTACCGAGCTCAGAAACACTGACTAAGCAGAACCAGAACCACGAGAGGACGGCCTGCTGGGTTTAGTTTGACTTGTCAATAAACATTTTTCTTCCTGGAAAGTTTCTCGTTAAACCGTCCGTGTCTGCGTCGAGTGTGAGGTTTGAACTCTTACTGCTCAGTGAAGGCCACGCGTGCGGCTGAAGGTTTGGGGCGCGGCGGAGGTTGTGGCGTGGCGAAGACGAAGGGAAGTTGAGACTTGGTCACGGCGGGACACGGCGCAGGTGAATCCTGGAGAGGACAAAGGTCGGCAGACTTGAACACTCACTGCCGTCAGAGGTTTATCAAGATGGTGGAACGGGAGGAACTCGCACCTGTGCCGCCGGGGTTCTGGCGTCTCCAACGATGCTGACGGTTGCCAATCGCTCCTCCGTCTCCTTCTCCATCTCCTTCTGCTCCTCAGCCTTCTTGATGGAGAACTCTATCTCTGCTGCGAGCTGCTCGTCACCGGCGAAGAACTCCTTCACCTCGTGACGATAGTCCTGCATGGTCACCTGGAGGAGACAGAGGCCACGCTTGGGAATTAGATGATAGATTTGAACCATCATTTTTTACCCGCTAGAGAAAAATATTAACTATCATTACTAAATATTAACATATTTAAAACGTGAAACGAACACTGGTTTTACTTCCGTTGATCACGAGCTCTGTGGTTGAAGCTGCACTCACTGGTGACGAGAGAGGAGATCTCTGGACAAACTACTGTCCATCATGGATGATGACATCATCGTCTGAACTCACGAATGCTCCTCCCATGATGCAACACTAATAGACTCAGGGACTCATTCATTCCTCATGTTATAAGATTGTTTAATTCTTAGTTTGGAGGCAGAAGTGAAAAGATGATATTCCATGTTAATCTTTGTCTTTGTTATTTTTCTTTGATCTATGTTCTTTATCTTTATACTTAGATTGTGTCATCTTGTTCTTTCTTTTATTGCACTTTGTTCTCGTTTACACTTTCTTTATTGTCATTGCACAGAAGAACACAGCAGTAAAAACTGGCAACGAAATGTTGTGGCTTGGCAACCGTTTAAAAACCACAGCATAGGGTGATTGTATAAATAAGTTATAAATAGCTCAATATAATATAAACAGAATAAATCAATGTTTTAAATATTGCATATAATGAATGTATATAAAACATTTCATGAATCTATTGTCTGTGTTGCTGTGAGCTGGAAAAACAATTCCCCGAAAGAGACCTCGAGAAAATCAAAGTTTATCCATCCATCTAATTTACTACATAAAGTTCACGACCACGAGTTAAAGGTCATCAAGAGTAAGTAAGTAAGTAAGTAATATTTATTTATATAGCGCTTTTCGAGACCAGGGTCACAAAGCGCTTAGACAATCAAAACAATACTCAAAAAAGTACATACTTTAAAGATCAAGAAATACTGAGAACAACACATGAGTTCGAGAAATTAAAGGAAAAGCCTGAACAAATAGAAACGTCTTAAGATGTTTCTTAAAGGAGTCAGTAGATCCATCAAGCGCAAAGAGAGAGAAGATCGTTCCAAAGCTTAGGAGCAACAGTCTGAAAAGATTTCTCTCCTCTGGTCCTGAGCCGTGTGCGTGGAACCATAAGTAGATTCTGATCCACAGACCTCAGAGCCCGAGCTGGGGTGTAAGGCTGGATCAGGGACGGGGAGATCCCCGCACGGAAAGAGAAAAAGCGACGGATAGAAAGAAAGAAGAGGGCGCTGGACGGAGAGATCACCTGCAGGTAGGTCATGAGGTCCCGGAGCGCTGGGGAGTGTTTACGCTCGAGCCGGTTCTTCAAACGGATGACCAGAGGAACAGTATTTGCAATGAAGGTCTTTTTCTGGACCTGCGGTGGACGAGACAAGCGTGTGTTGAGCGAGCGTCTCCACGTCCACGGCGAGGAGTCACGACTGTGCATGGACTTGCGTGCGAGATGGCCTTCTTCTGCGCCGCGTGCAGCACCACTTTGACCATGTTCTCCTCATCTTGCTCTTCTTCTGCGGCGCCGCCTGGAGGAGCGCTGATGGTCTTCAGTTTCATCTCCTTCAAGCTGAGTATTTTGAAGGTTTCAGATAAAATCTCGGCGCCGTCGTCATCCAGACACAAATCTTTATCTGCAAAGCATGCTGGGAAGACAAAAAGGAGTTAAACCAATCAAGTGACAGACTGACACCTCCTGCTTACCCAAGACGTTCTGGTTGATCTTGTTGGTGATGCTGAAGCGCTGGCTGTCGGTGAAGTGACTCAACAGGAAGCGATATATCCTGAAGCGCTTCTCCCGGTTTTGTGGTCCCTTCAGAGAGAAACGCACCTTCTCTCTGCAGACACATTCATGGAGTTGGCGACACGGGGGAAAACCAGCGGCGAAAATCAACAGACCAACCTTTCACTTTGAGAAAACTTGTTGTAGGAACTGTGTTTGCTGTACGAGTTGAAGTGGAAGATGCACTCGATGAAGTGTTGGCTGAACATTTCCGGATTCTTCTTCAGCAGCCGGTGAAGCAGACAGTATTCGCAAAGGCTGGACAAGAGGGAAGACGAGTTAGCTTTTCAGCCTGTAATGTCTGAGGGTCTCAAACCCGTGGCCTGTGACATGATATTCTGCAGCCCTCTGTTTAATCTCCATTAAGTCTTTTATGCAGGCAGAGCGAGGGACTCCATTTTTGCACAATGTCAGATTGGTGAGGATCAAGATCATCGTATCAAACATGATCTTTCAGCTTTGATCATATAGTGAAGATGGAACGAGTCCCAAATCAAAATAACAATAAACAAAAATGGCCAAACTTCACAGTGAAACCGCAAAAAAAAACCAGTAACCATTACGTCACAAAAAAAATATTTGTCAAAGACGTTCAGAAATAAACTACCAAAAGACCCCCTGGCCTGTGGCCCAGACTCCACAAAAATTGACCCCAACCAGTCGAGTTTGAGACCCCCGTCATAAGAGAGTGAAGGTACCTGGCAATGGCAGGAACTGGGTCGACCAGCGCGGCGATGAAGTGGAAGAAAAGTGAACCCTTCCACTTCACAAACTCCTCCTAGAGACCAGAGAAGGTTCCATCAGAGCCCGGAATATCCGTCTCCGGTCCACCCGCATCCCAGCATTCCTACCTGAAGCAGGTTGGTCAGCATGATGAGGGTCTGCTCCCTCACGACCGCCTCGTCGTCTCGCAGACATGTGGAGATGTTGGGGATGTAGAGGTCCACCACGTTGGTGTAGCGCACGCACAGGTCGCACATGATTATGATGACGTTGTTGCGCACGGCCCCCTCTTTGCCCACCTCCAGCTCCCTGGCGAACACTGGCAGGTACTTCTGAGCCAGATCCTCGCGCTGCAGACACAGTTTACCTGGAACAAGTTTCGACGCCACGTTACTCACTCACAGGTTTTATAGATTTAGTGAAGTTTTCCAAACTGATTTCTCCATTTTAAATCACTCAAAAATGTTAAACTCAAGCCTCGGGGCCAAATCATTTTATGTGGCTTGATGGTGAGTTGGATCAAAACCAGATATATAGTGACTTGTAGAGACGCACTTATTAAACTATGGAACAGAGATGAGTGATCAAGTGTTTGACATAGCAGGTCAAATATGGAAAAGGATATTTCAAGCAGAATAGACAATATAATATAAGTAAAAACAATAATTTGTATATGGAATTATGATTATATACAATTTAAATGGCTGTAAATGAAAGAAAAATTAATTTAAACATTATTTTTTTTAATTATAGGATTGATAATATCAAACTTGATGTCAGGGTTTTGTAAATAAACATTTCGTTTGGCGCGTGACCTTGACCCATAAAAGTTTTTAGCCCCTTGCGTGATCGAGCTCGACACCCCTGCTCTAAGGCCCGGTCGTATCGCAGATGTGTTTCCTCTACAGAAAAGGCAGAAGAGGAACGACAGTTTACCCAGAGTGATGACGCCATGAGCTCGGACTTTGGTCGACAGGGAATTTTCTCTGAACTGTGACAGAGGCTGCGACGCCGGGAGCTCGTTCAGACACTCTGTCAGGGAACAGAAAGAGGATTAGTCATGGGGATCCAGGGTTTCTACAGACTAAGGCAAGTTATTTTCAAGTCTTTAAGATTTTTCTAAGGTCTAGAGACAGGTGCTGTGTCTTAAATCGCATACTTCTCTTATATACTATATACGTATACTAGAAGTTAGTGTGCATCAGGATAGTGTACGTACTAATAGTAACAAATTCTCCACAGATAGTATGTCTCAAATCAAACTCTGCTGCTACGCACTAACAGGAAATGATGCGACAGCTTCTTCTTCTACTACTATTTAAAGATTGATTTCAACCAGCTGTAGGAACACTATCGACACCTGCTGGAAGCACGTTTTGTTTGGATCAAGAAATATGAGAAACGAAATATTCGCGAGATATTTAAGCTGGTATCAGCAGACATCTTATCATTCTTAAGACGTCTTGTCCTCTTACTACTGCTGAAAATGCACATGCAAGTATATGCAGTATATATATATATATATATATATATATATATATATATATATATACACTGCATATATATATATATATATATATGGAGTGTTTTTGTAACGGAAGTTACGTCATATATATATATATGCAGTATATATATATATATATATATATATATATATATACTGCATATATATACGGAAGTTACGTCATATATATATATATATATATATATATATATATATGACGTAACTTCCGTTTACAACGTCAACGTCAACTAAGATGGAGCCGTTAAGGGTAGAAATTGTCCATCGATCCACACTCAGTTTTGTGGGCATTTTACTGACAATTTAGTGTGCATGGTGCACTAAATTTCACATACTAATAATTGAGACGCACTTATGCACTAAAAATACTAAGTTTAAGTACGCAAGTATGCGATTTGAGACACAGCTATGGATTAAGGAGCCGCCATTTCAGTCGTAGAAACGTATGAAAAATAGCTCAACCAAACCAATCAAATGTTTCTTCTTACCTGCAAGTTTGTCCGTCCGGGCAGAGAGCACAGACTCCACTAGCAGCACCAGCCTCTTGCTGACTTTGGCAGGTGAGTGGAGGGAAGCCACGCCCACCGTGTGGAGGTGTTTGAGCTGGACAGAACACTCGAGTCACGTCTTTCCCTTTGAAACCATAAATGATGCTCACCATGAGCTCCTCGTCCAGAGCATGAGTTCCACTCTCGGACAGAATGACGGTCGCCAAGTACGACTCGCACACCGACAGCAGCTCGCCACAGTGGCGGTCCAGAAACACCTGAGAGCGAAAAGTTGATGAGATGAGTAGTCGCTCCGAATGTGAGAATTAAATATTAAAGGCTCTAGTTTATGAATTTATCACACTTCTGATGACAAACTTTAAGTAGTTTTCAAATTCACCAGAACCAACTATGTGGGATATAAAAGGCAATTTCAAACTAAACATTTATGTACATTTCAGACATTGTGTAAATTAAAAAATATAATTTAATATTTTAATTTTTTAATTTGATATGCTGATCCCAATAATTCAAAAGTCAATTTTGTAAATTAAATCTTTCAGTAATTCATAGCCTTTTAAATTCAAAGTAAAATAGTTTGTATAAATACTCCCACCAGACAATACAGTTGCTTAGGACTAACGCAATGATGAATTGACCCGTTGACACATGATCGTCCGCGTGTCGCACTATTGGCTATTAAGTTCGATCAGCTGCTTCTGTGCCTTTTTGGCATTGACTGGTGTCATATCCAATGATTTCAAAATAATAGAATTGAATAGAAATCATTGAATTAAATCATTCAAGAAAATAACTCAATGCTAAAATGTTACATTTTTCTGTCGGCAGTGATATTTCCTCAACAGTGTGAAAGTAATTTTGACCTCTTGACCTTCCTTCCAGGTTTTCTTGTTTACATTAAAAACATGAATGTTTCCCGGTGGACAGCCTTTACCATATTTAGATTGCGAGGAGAACAAAGAGCTATTGTTCAGACGTCTCTTACCCGAGTGCTCGTGACATCTTCACTGCTGCCCAGTTGATAAAGAGTCTGTAGAGCAGCACTGATGTTCTCTAGAGACAGTTTAGACGTCTTCATCAAAGACATCAGATCGTCTAGAAACACAAAGATACGTTATTCTGACTCTGACATCAAGATTGTTGTTCAACACCCACCAACAATGCGGTCCTTGCTCTCTTCGTTCAGCTGACTGCTGAGGTCTCCAAGGACGCTGATGATGTGACAGCATGAAGGCTGGTTCAGGTTCTTCGACCTGAAACCGGAACATATTTTCAGATTGTACAATGAGGCTCAAAAAAACTGACCTTTATTATTGTAAAGTGAGACTTGTTAAAATGTACTCGATTGTCGACCATATCTGTGACAGATTCAAACAACTCCACTCTTAGAGATGTGTTTTGGTTCTGCTAAAAATTCCAAATTTCTGGAGCCTTCATGGAGGTATTTGGATGTTTTTTGCAGTTTTTTTGGGCAAAGAAAATTGAGCTTCGTTTAGAACAGGGATCTCCAAAGGGCAGAGGTGCAAGTTTTTTATTTGATTTTGAACATTGAGAAGTACCTCCTTCCCTGCAGTTGTTAATGCACCGCTGCCTCTGATGACCCTGTACCAAGATGGCGGCGCTTTATACACATCCATATACAGTCGATGCGGCGTCTATGTATACATGTCTATGGTGTTGCTTGTTTCAGCTCAAAGCTAATTGGTTAAACTGCACATGCTTGATTGGTTGGAACAAAAACCTGCACCACCTCGGCCCTTTGAGGACCGGTTTGTAGACCCCTGGTTTAGACCAACACAAATTCTTTAAATAAGTCAAATTAAAAACAAGTACATAGTCTTAACGGCTACAAAATGAATCTAAATTCAAGAAACACACTCACGTATAACCATAAATTAGACAACAAATTGTGTTAATACATCAAATAAAGAAAACCTGTCTTATTTGAGGTCGAAATGTCTGCGTGTGAGTAACTTTTGCTCAACAAGGGAGACTTTAGTTCATGATCACAGTTTTAAACACATTTTTTTAATACATGAAGCATTTAAATACTTTCGCAGTGACTGAGACGAGAACTTTTCTGTCGCAGACCTCAGACTTGGATCATCATTTGATTGGTGATCAATACTATTTAAATGTGTCTCATGAAGTGTTTAACGTTGTTATTACCTAAACTAATCTTGTGTCGAAGTATTTTGCATGTAATTCATCATTGATCGCCATGATCATGATTCAGCGAACGGAGCGTCGGGTGAGACCCCTGGCGTCCTCCTTTATTTAAACAGTATTTAACACAAAATCACCAGTTATTGATTTACAGCAGAAGACAGCAGAAACATTGATCCATCATCAGGCAACAAGAAATCAACGTGAGTTATTGACCAAGTGAGTTAATCAAAGAGTTTTAAATGTACCACGATTACCATTTTAACTGGTAACTGTTACATCCCATTGTATTGCTTTTTTGTTTTGTATGATTTATTTTTCTATGTTGGTCTTTTGTCGTTTAGTACGATTTACTGTAACATTCATTATATCATCATTTTGTCTTAATCGTATGTAGGTTTACGCGGAAAAAAAAGTATACATTATTGTTAACTGTGGATTCCTGACACGATAAAGCCAAAAATATATTATTATTAAATAAGAGGTGACTGGTCTCTCACCCGATCATGTTGTCCCAGGCGTCGATGATCTTACTGCAGGGCATTTTGTTTGTCCAAGCAGCGACCTTGGACAGCAGCAGCCAGGCTGCAGCCGAGTGATCCGCGTCCGTGTGCGAGAGGAGGTTTGTAATCAACGACTGAGTGAACTTGTTCTCTTTGGACCAGATGGTGAAGACTCGGTTGAAATATCGACTGGAAAACAAAAGTGGTGAAGTGAGGGACACTCGCGTGTAAAAGCCTGAAAGAATTAGCCTCAAAAGAATCTAACCTGAGGTTCTGACATTCGTTGGACAGCAAATGCAGCAGGTCCCAGGTCAGCCGCTGATTGGCATCCAAGTACCGGTCTTTGGAGTATGGCTTGACCTGCTTGAGCAGAACCTGCTCCAGAGCTTCCAAGGCTTTCTCTTGAACAGAGCTTTCAGGATCCATCACTACTGGCAGCACACCCAGTAACCAAGCCTTCTGGACCTCAAGACAGTCCGGTTTCACCTGTCCATGAAGGTCCAGTTTTACATTATATTATAACACCCATTCGTTGGACTGTTTACTAACTTACTCTGCACATCTAACATGCTCACAGTTACTTTAAAATACTTGTCATTGGTTTTAAATTGCTGAAAGACTTAAGTTCCTGTTTGACTGTTTTCTTCAACCACAATTTAGTTTTTTGATGCTGCAACAAGTGAATCTTTAAACAAAAGTGCCTCTTCTGCTCCAAACAGTAACTCAAACTCCTTTGTTCCTCTCCTGTTTTTTAAAGATTATTAGTTTGAGGTTCAGATAAGCTTCATCTTAGGCACAGAACTTAGTGGGAGGCACTATTATCAAATTATCAAAACATACATTCTTATGGTGCCAACAAAACCGTGAACTCCCATGATGCCCTTCTACACACTGCTCTATTTAGTGAGCGCTACGATTCTGTCTTTTGATTCTACAATCTATGTTGCTATTTTTAAAACTGATCCACAGCTCTGGTTGGTTGAAAGGGAGGCAAAGCATTATGGGAGCTGTTCAGGCAGTCTATATTGAGAGGGATAGCACCTCATAGGTTGAGTTTTATCAATAATGGTCGTATTCATTTAATAGATGTTAAAATCCTAGGTTTTTCAGTGTAAAAACTGTGTGACGATGTGGAAAATGTTAATGGGAGTTTTAATGCAGGCATTTTCAGAATGCAACCTCAGTACATACAATAAACAGCCATTATTTTCCTCTAAAAAGACAATATTTGGTAAACAATGATCTGAATCCACTAAGTTGGCTGCATATTGTCTAAAACTATCAATAGGCCCCCAGAGATTTCCTGTGGGTAAGACTATATGACAAGATATGAACACAGAACCAAGTTCTACATGAGCTACGAGAGAGAAACAGCAGGCGGACTCACGCTGATCAGCTCTCCCACACACTGCAGGGCCTTCTTCTTCACGGACACTGCAGGGTCTCTGCTCCGCTCTGAGAGGATGGTCAGGTTCTCACCACTCATCGGAATGACTTCATGTTTGAGGAGACCAAGAACGGCCTGGAGAGAGGTGAAAGAATAAGTTTCAATTATTCGGTTCTGTCGAGTCCCTATTTAGAGGTTTGTCCATGTTAATGAAAAAAGTTTAAAGAAGGGATTCAGAATGATCCGTCTTGATTAGACTATGGGGATTTGGCCCAGGAAAGGTGCCACCAGTAGATCTATAAAGAACTCCAGAGGATCTTGTTGTTCTAATGAACAAAAGGGAACCTCGAAGTTGAACCGTGGAATGCTTGAACAAAAATAAAAGGACAACTGAAATGCAATGAGAACCAAACGCATGTTGAGTATGTAAAAAAAGTACTTAAGTCATTATTCCTGCACACTGTTAACTGAACGCACTGATGCACATGTATGTACATACCGTCAGTGCGGACTTCCTCACGTTGACGTTGGGGTGCTGCACACGCTCCAAGAGAAGGCACAGGTTTTCGTTTGCTTAAAATGCAAAATGACAAGTCAACGACTCAGGCCTTTTGTTCGACAATTACAAAAAGCAAATAGTAAACATTGTAAAAAAGAGAGAGACCTACCATCACTCAGACCCTCCGAGTGGCTGAGTTCCACAGACCTGAACGGGAGAGTACGGTAGGTTGTCCGACGATGAAGCGTACTCCTGCGTTGACCTGAAACTGACATGCATTCCTTATTTTAAAAACCTCAAGTGTTACTACTAAAGATTAAAAGATTAAGAAAGAATAAAATAAATCAATGTACCTTCAGTGCAATTGCTCTCCATCATGGCTGAAACAGATTAAGAAGGGAAGTTAGCAGATGAATGATTAATTAGTTCATCATAAAAACTTGCGCCACCCTCAAAAATTCCCAGGAGACATGATTATTGACCTGGTTAAGGGGTCCCCCAACCATTTTTAGTTTATAGACTGAATTACATTCATGGGCTGCCCTTCACATAAATACAGTTAAAATAAATCATATATAGATTGTATTTTCACTCATTTTCACTAGTTTACAGGTTTATTTTTTTTATAAACTTTTCACAGGGTAATTTAACTTTGGAGAAGGTAAGATATTTTTTCAAAAACACCCTTTAGAGAGTTATAATCAATAAAATTGAATAAAATTGTTTCAATTTCTGTGAGGCCAAGTAACATATGCCTCACGGACCGATACCTGTCCCCAGGGTTGGGGGACCACTGCTCCAGCGAGTTAAACTGTAAGTTAGTAATATTTGTAACGTGCTTTTCTAGATCAGGGTCACAAAGTGCTTAAACAATCAAAACAATACCCAATAAAATATATTTTTAAAAGGTCAAGACAACACGGAGAAAAACACAGGAGTCTCAGAGAATCAAGGAAAAGCCTGAACGAATAAAAGGTTCTTAAGATGTTACTTGAAGGAGTCAGTAGTTCATCAAACGCAGAGGGAGAGGAAGATCGCAACTTACTGCTGGAGAAGAGGCAGTGAACAGCCCTGGTGGCGTTGAGTGACGACAGCTCCAGACACTGAGCCAGGCAAGCGAAGGCGTGACTCTGAACGCTCGGGGACAGATCCAAACGTCGGGAAAACAGCACGTCCTGGATAAGGAACTTGTGAGGCAGGAAGCGAGCCAGCTCTGGGTCTCGACAGTCATCCACATTTCTCTCCGGCTGCTCCAGCAAGGTCATCACCACATCCATGGAGAAGAGGCGGCACGTCATCTAATGAGCAACAAAGAACAGCTGAAGTATTGATCTTTAAAAAAGAAAAGAGGTTGCCATAAAGGCATTTTAATTTTACCAATATGAGTCAAACTTTGCAATCAAGGATGGAGACCACCACCACCAAAAATAATAATAGTAATCAAGGCATACAGTTTGGATTTTACCTTTGTGCTTCTGGAGATTCTGGAGAGCCACTCAACAAAACAGGCAAAGTCTTTACTGCCCATCGGAGACGTCAACGTTCCAACCGCTTGTGCTCCGCGCATCCGATAGTCGTTTTTCTCAACCATCTTAAAACACAAAAAGGGAAAATGAAGGATGCCTTCCCCTGAACCCAAATGTCAAAACTGAGATTTTCCCTTTAACCTGAGCAAAGTCGAAGTCACTTATTGACAATTTTATTTTTCAGTCCACTTGAAGCTTTGAATTAAGAATTATTTCTGTGTCACGGTTCTTGTTGCTCTCCTCTGTTCTGTGCTACCGTGTCAAACTCATCGGGGCCAAATCTGGTGACCAAATCATTTAATGTGGTCGCCACATGGTTTTCTCAAACTCAATAATCCAGACCTATAAAGATGTCAATTGATAAGAACAGAGCTCATAGGCCTCAACAATCATAGAGAGACATCCAATGACAGACAAACCAAGGTTAAAACCCTGTCCTACACAGAACATCTTGAACTGAACATGCAGTGTACGTGCCGTTGAGAGTTTATTAGAAACAAAGGTAATTCAGGCATTTTAACAACTACTGTGTGACACAGGTTAAGATGTCAAATACATTAAGCTTCTGAAATTATAATATGTGTGGGTGAAGGAATTACCTGGAAGACGATGTGTTGCAGGAGAATGAAAAGTAAAGGCTGCGTCACCTCCTTCATCTCATCCACAATGTGACTGTAACATAAAATGAACAAATCATACACAAAACAAGATTAATTGTATCGTTTCAGTTGATTGTACTTATAACTGCAAAGACAATGAACGAGGTAGCTCCTTGTTTAAGACCATTTAAACAAATAAAAGCTTCAAATCTTTTAACTTGGTCAAGTTAGAAACCAGCCATAGCATCAGACAGTGACCCTGCAAAAGTAACCATTAACAATCGAGGTCTGTGTGACTTTCAATACCAGACAAACTGGATGGCCAGGTCGCGGGCGGAGAGGGACGCCTGGTTGAGCCCCAGCACCATTGGTTTCCCTCGGTTTCCCTTGTTCATCATCAGGATCACGTAGAGAAGCCTGTGAAAGACTCCAGTCAAGGACTGAGAGAGACGGAGAGGTTTACAGCAGGTTCAGATATATTCATTTATTCAGTCAAATGTTCAGACAGTACCTTTACCAAGTTTCCATGTTTGGAGGAACAAAGCAGCTTTAAGCCATAGAAAGACATTTCAGGAATACTTTTCATCGTCTTCAGCTCCCTGAGAAAAGCCAAAGAGTCACGATCATACCCTTGAAATTGGGCAGTAAAAACACTGGACTTTCTTACTTTGGTTCAGCAAAAGACAACATTCCCAAGTGAAGCTCAAAGTAAAGGAGTTTTGTAAGGACCTGCAGACAGAAAAGTCAAAACACTGAGTGGAACTCAAACACTTGACTGTGTGGGTCAGAGCTTACTTTGATACAGTTGTTGGCACTGTCGCGGAAATCTTTGAGAGAAAATGTCTGAAGAAGCTTGAGGATGCTTTGAAGCAAAAGATTTACAGACTCTCGGATCCTCATCAAGTCCTTGGTGGAAAAATTAATCACTTCCTCCTCTCCATCATCATCTTCATCATCATCATCATCATCCTCTTGATCCACATCCATCTGAATGGAAAAAACACCAGTAGAACAAGATGTTGAACACGTGCAGCAAAAATATAGGATGTCCTAACAGTTTGTTTTTTTAAATGGGCAAGTGAGTTTTTAGAAGACTGAAGAGAAAAAGCAAAACATCCCCCTCAAAAAAGAAAAATTTGCTCAGAAACGTCCCATTTATATCACTAATTTGTTTCAGATGTTACCTGTCGTGTCTTGCGTTGTGGTTTGGTACGTTTTCCATCAGCCCGGGAGCTCTTCTGGTTGTCCTTCTTGCGCTTTTTCCCAGAATCCTCAGGCCAGCAGTGAGATGTCATGTCCACACAAGTGTCCAACATGACGTCATGATAAACCTTGTTGGCAATGCTTCCTAAAAGAGTAAAATGTGCGAGAAAGCTCATTAAAAACATGATCAGGTAAATAACGGAAAAACGTGACCGTTTACCTGGGATTCCCAAAACCAACAGGTAGATGGATGCTGCTTGCAAGCTGCACACCCTCTGCTCAACACTGGCTGCTTTCGATTTTCCATTCAGGACGAAAAAGGACAGGACAGCGACAAGACCCTTGAGAGACACTTCCTGCTCTCCTAGCACTGCCCAGACACTCTGTAGTGAATACAGAACACAAATTATCATTCTTTGAGTTCCTACAGCGGCAAGTTAAGCTCAAAATGTTTGTGGTCTTTTTAATTTTAAATAACATTTATCAATCTAAACAACCCAACAACCAATCAATAACCAACATTGGAAGTAAAAAAAAAACACTAAATCCATTTAATAGGTCTAGATTTACCCAAATGCTCTTTGGAACATGAGTTTTTAATCCACTAAAAACCTTCCTTAAATGACATCGGGCGGATTTTGTGCATAACATAAAGCATGTGCTGTACGTTAGTTCCGCCGTAATCACCCCCCTGCTTTGTTTATACAACAAGTCTCTAGGAGGCAGCAACTTCCAGGATTGATGATCACAGTCATCAGTGAACAGAGAATCAGATGGAGCATGAATGCTCCCCTCCATGATGCAACACTCATAGACTCAGGGACTCATTAATTCCTCGTGCTATTAGGCTGTAATCTTTGTATCCTTTTTCTTTAATTTCTGTTCTTTATCTTTAGATTTAGATCGTGTCATCTTGCACTTTCTTTTTATTGCTCTTTGTTCTTGTTCTATGAATCTATCGTCCATGTTGCTGTGTGCTGGAAAACAATTCCAAAAGGAGACCTCCAGAGGGATCAATAAAGTTCATCCATCGATCTATCCATCCATGACGCACAGTGACGATATAATTTATCAACTTAAAAAAAGGTTTTGTGCAAAAAGACACATACTGATGAGTACAGTAGGAGGTACAAGATCAATTTAAGAGACACTCAAAACAACAGATTGGTTCAACTTTTAAAAAAAATGCAAGTAAATGTTACGAAATATGAGATTTGAAACCATTATAAAAATGTACTTATCACGTGTTCACATTTGTAAGGCTTTTACATTTTTTTTATCAAAGACTTCTGTATTACAATGCATGCCTTTTTTCAAAATGTTAAAGGATCTGCAGGAACTCTGGGTAATTTAAGTGGAGCATCACAACATGATCAATAGAATCATATTGCCACAATATAGGACAATCATACGAGACAAGATTTAAAGACATGAACCTGAGAATTCCCCCCTGACAGCTGATCTTCCTGGAGGCTCCATAAACACTCGTACAGGCTCCGGAAGTCCTGCTCTCTTGCAACCGAGAGGTCTTCTTCAATGATATGGTTCATGGGCATGTTCTCCGTGAACTCCACATCCCATACCGCGTCCACCCACGCTGCAAAGTTCAAATGTCGAGAAGATCATGACATAAATTTGCATCACAAATGGATAAACAAAAGGCATGTTATCAAGTCTTCAAAACCCTTATCTAAAAAAACCCTAAACGTGTTAGAGACCTATTATACTGTAACTGCGTATACCATAATAAACTTGTGACTAAATCTAATTCATTATTTGTTAAAAATGAAAATATACATTTTAAACGATATTATTTAATGGTACACCACTAATAATGTTGTGACAATATTAAAACAACTAAACAAAAATACAATATAGGCGCACGTTTCCGGTGTAAACAACATCCACGGCGACTATTTATGGGAGTTCAGCAACATTTTTATCTCCGGAGAACTTTTTGTGAATAATAGCAACACTTCATGCCTCGCGTTTTACCAGTTCTCATAGTTTTAACTTACCTTTTGGGACTTCATTGAGTCGTAAAAACTGCAGCGAGGAAATGAGCTTCATGTTGTCACAGTTGCCCGCCAGAACTTCAAACAGCAGAGCCGGCTGCGCATGCGCGGGCACTGAGGCTTCGCGAACTTGATGACGCCACTACGGTTCCCTCGCAGGGACAAAATGTGAGCGGCCAACAGTATAGAGAATTTATTTATTTATTATAAATGTTTTTCCATTTCTTGATTTTAATTAATTATTGTTATATTATCATTTTATGTTTTTTTAATAGTTGTTTTGTTTTGTTTTTTTAATCATTTTATTTTTTGGCATTCAAATCATATTATTCTCATCAGAGTTATTTTGTGGTCTTAATATAAATACAATAATTGTGCATGTTTAATATCTTTGCGAGCTGCTGTGAATACAATCTTAACAAACAAACTTAATATGAAAAGAATGAAGGTGTGTCAATGTAACGATCAACCAATCAAGTTGAAAACACAAAATCATACATTTTCCTTAACAAAAAAAAACGTGTCGTCCGCCATAAACTGTAACTTAAAGTTATTTATTTTGTTTAGGGGTGGTTTTGAAATACATATTAATATTTTTTGTAATAACCTTTTATGAAATCAATGACTCTAATAATAATAACTATAATAATTCTAAACGCGGGAAAAGCCAGACAAGAGTTTCCATACGTCGACACGTGGGGGTGTTTAAGTCCCCTTCACATATATTTTATTCACGGATAAAAACTTTCCTTAAGTCGTAATATGGTGCTTCTGTATTTGACGTGAAATAAAAACATTAGTATACCTAATGCACTTAGCCTTTCTACACTTTTGTAAGGTATTCTTATACCACACTTTAGCTCCTTCACCCTCCTTTAAAAGTACAATGGTTTGGTCCCGACTGGCGCGAAATAGCTAGTTAGCCCCGCCCAGTCGTGTTTTGTGCAACAAGTTCACTCTTTGGGTAACCGGATACCACTAAAATATCTTACAAAATAAAATACACCCACCGCACTCCATGCATACCATTGGTATGGAATTCGTTTAATGATTTTATTGTGAAAGTAAACATAACGGAAGTGTATTGTTCAAACATACATTTTGAAATTTTGACAAAACCCTGCAGGACATTATACTGGGGTTTGTCTACTTTGAAGAAATACTGCGAGAGTGTGCATCGTGTTTATTGTATGTTACTTGTATGTTACTTGTATAAGAGTTTTATTTTTCGCTTTAATCTCTGCCTGAGATCTACTTGTTTGGGAAACAAAGTTGCGGCACTTTGAGTGACTTTTAAACCTCGTTGTTCAACTGTGAAGATGAGCAGGTGAGCTTGACTTAAAGTGTCCGTGCAGTGTAGAAAAATATGAAGACAGTGTTTTACTATAGAACCTTTGTGTTATTGATGTGTACGACAATTAATAATGCAGAATTTTATGGGTAAATAAATAGTTAACTCTGGGTAAAGTGTGACGAATCTGCTGCAGGTGATCAGAATAAACCCTCCCTCAAGACATGAACATGCTCACGTGTTGTTGACAAATTTTAGTGGATGACTCTTAATATTGTTTGTCTTGACAGCATGAAGGTCGAGAGCAGAAGTGTGTCCCCTCTTTGTCCCAAACCCAATGAGTCCCAGGAGCCGCTGGGCACTGCTATGGAGACAACATCTGCTGAAGGTCCCTTTAATATTTGAACAATACTTGATAAAAGAGTTTAAGAAACGTGCAACAATAAACCTACATGACACTCAAAGTAGAGTTGATTGTGAATGAAGATGGAACTTCTAACTAGAAAATATGTTCAGGTGTCAGCGTGAAGTCTGAAGATGTGACGTCAGAAGTGGTCATCACCAAGGAAATGGAGGAGGAGGAGCGCCACCTGATGGAGGAGGGTGAAAAAAAAGAGAAGCAGATGATGGCCAACGTAAGTGAGCAGGTCGAGTCCTGGAGATGATGATGATGATGATGATGTCAATGGTTCTCTTGACCTTTGATGACCCACAGGCCCGTGAGTCGCGGGACAGAGATTCTCACGACATGCGCTTCAAACGACTGCAGCATCTTCTCCAGAAGAGCAACATCTACTCCAAGTTCCTCCTGACCAAGATGGAGCAGCAGCAGATGGAGGTGCGGATCACATCGACATGACCGAACCCTCGTGTCCTTTAACACAGTTTTAATGTTTCAGGAGAAAATCAAAAAGGAAAAAGCAGAGAAGAGCCCGAAGACGGTAAGAACTACCTCGCTCGCTCACTCACTCGCTCGCTCACTCACTCAGTCACTCACCTCGTGTGGATTTCTCTCCACAGAACACCAGTAAAGCGGCCGACAAAGGTGAGTGGATCTTTCCGTTAGACTTGCAGTACCTGAGGGTTGAACACTTTTTCTCTTCTTTTTATTCAAAATAGACAAAAAGAAACGTAGACGGGAAGACGACGACTTCAAAATATCAGACGTCATGTCTAAAGAGGTGATTTTTTTTCAGAACTCATCGCTTCACAATCAAATGTTTTCTCATCCAAAAATGTTCTTTTCTCTGCAGGAAATCATCTCTCAGGCTAAGAAGGCCAAAGTGGAAGATGAGGTACTGACCAGGCTCTTGTTATTGTTCCTCCCTTTCAGAATATAAATAATTATATAATAATAATTATTAATTATTTACTTTATTGATCCCTCAGGAGGTCTCCTTCGGGAAATTGTTTTGGTTTTTTTTTCCAATTATCCACAGCAAATACAGCAATATTTTATAAAAAATAATCAAAATAAAATAAGAACAAAGAGAAATAAAGAGACATCTTTACATCAGTACTGCAAAGAATAAATGATAACTTCAGATGTGCAAAAATAACATTAAAATACCAACATACAATTGAAGTTTTAAACCCATTTTTTAATTTAGAAATTATAATTTTATCGAATTTTTATTCTTTGTTCCATCAACAGTAATATTGATCTCAAATGTGAGTTAAAATGTCGTTCCGTCCTGTAGGGGGCAGCGCAGAGCAAGAAGAAACTTGACGCCAACGACATCGAGAAGATGAGCGACTCCAACGAAGACATCAAGAACCGCCTGTCTGAGACGGTGCGAGACGCTGCCAAGCAGCTCCTGGACCCCGAGCGCAAAGTGGACGGTCAGCCGGTACCGGCGCAGCAGCCGCAGCTCTTCACCGGAGGGGTCATGAGGTGGTACCAGATAGAGGGCATCGAGTGGCTCAGGGTGGGTTTCATCTCACACATTCATGAAGCGTTTAACTACAAACCTGACCTTGTGACGGGTGTTGACAGATGCTGTGGGAGAACGGCATCAACGGGATCCTGGCGGACGAGATGGGTCTGGGGAAGACCATCCAGTGCATCGCTCACATCGCCATGATGATCGAGAAGAAGGTCATGGGTCCGTTTCTGGTGGTCGCCCCTCTGTCCACTCTGCCCAACTGGATCAACGAGTTCAAGCGCTTCACACCTGAGGTGAGACCAGTTGATGTGAGGCTTCTGAACCCGGGTTTTAACCAGGTTTATCATTATTAAGTCTGTGAACGGCAAAGAAAGTGTTTTTGTGCCTTTTCCAAAGATGCAATTTAAAGTTAAAGTTATTTAAAAGTTTTTCTGACTGGACAGTTAACATTAAACTGCTTTATTACATGTAAATTACTCTTGAAAGAGACAAATTACCAAAATAAGTTGATACTATTTGACTTATGTACAACAATAAACGTTCACTCCCGGACTTATAATGAATTTTCTCCCAGTTAACGAGTACATTTCCAGGAACTAAAGTCAGACTACAGACTGAAACTATTTTTTTTTCGTTATGGTTTTAAGTGAGTCTTCTAACTAAAATAAAATCACTATTGGACTCGTATTCTTATTTTAGGGCTGTGTATTGTCAAGAATCTGTTAAAACGATACGTACCATAGTACAGGTGCATCAATACAATATATCCTGATACCGTAGTAACAAGGATATATGTGTAGTATTGTTGAGTACTTGACTCTGGTGTTGTAGTATTTACAGACCACATGACTCTTGACGAAGACGTAACTGTTTTCATTTGTTTTCAAACCAAAATATGTCCAAACATCAGCTTTAAAAGCTGCTGGAGTCACTGTATCCTCTCGTCCTCAGTTGTAATTGCTTTAATTTGTTTTCAAACCAAAATATGTCCAAACATCAGCTTTAAAAGCTGCTGGAGTCACTGTATCCTCTCGTCCCCAGTCGTAACTGCTTTCATTTGTTTTCAAACCAAAATATGTCCAAACATCAGCTTTAAAAGATGCTGGACTCACTGTATCCTCTCGTCCTCAGTTGTAATTGCTTTCATTTGTTTTCAAACCAAAATATGTCCAAACATCAGCTTTAAAATATGCTGGACTCACTGTATCCTCTCGTCCCCAGTCGTAACTGCTTTCATTTTTTTTCAAACCAAAATATGTCCAAACATCAGCTTTAAAAGATGCTGGACTCACTGTATCCTCTCGTCCCCAGTCGTAACTGCTTTCATTTGTTTTCAAACCAAAATATGTCCAAACATCAGCTTTAAAAGCTGCTGGACTCACTGTATCCTCTCGTCCCCAGTCGTAACTGCTTTCATTTGTTTTCAAACCAAAATATGTCCAAACATCAGCTTTAAAAGATGCTGGACTCACTGTATCCTCTCGTCCCCAGTCGTAACTGCTTTCATTTGTTTTCAAACCAAAATATGTCCAAACATCAGCTTTAAAAGATGCCGGACTCACTGTATCCTCTCGTCCCCAGTCGTAACTGCTTTCATTTGTTTTCAAACCAAAATATGTCCAAACATCAGCTTTAAAAGATGCCGGACTCACTGTATCCTCTCGTCCCCAGTCGTAACTGCTTTCATTTGTTTTCAAACCAAAATATGTCCAAACATCAGCTTTAAAAGCTGCTGGACTCACTGTATCCTCTCGTCCTCAGTTGTAATTGCTTTCATTGGTTTTCAAACCAAAATATGTCCAAACATCAGCTTTAAAAGCTGCTGGACTCACTGTATCCTCTCGTCCCCAGTCGTAACTGCTTTCATTTGTTTTCAAACCAAAATATGTCCAAACATCAGCTTTAAAAGATGCCGGACTCACTGTATCCTCTCGTCCCCAGTCGTAACTGCTTTCATTTGTTTTCAAACCAAAATATGTCCAAACATCAGCTTTAAAAGATGCCGGACTCACTGTATCCTCTCGTCCCCAGTCGTAACTGCTTTCATTGGTTTTCAAACCAAAATATGTCCAAACATCAGCTTTAAAAGCTGCTGGACTCACTGTATCCTCTCGTCCTCAGTTGTAATTGCTTTCATTGGTTTTCAAACCAAAATATGTCCAAACATCAGCTTTAAAAGCTGCTGGACTCACTGTATCCTCTCGTCCTCAGTTGTAATTGCTTTCATTTGTTTTCAAACCAAAATATGTCCAAACATCAGCCTTAAAAGATGCTGGACTCACTGTATCCTCTCATCCTCAGTCATAGCCGGCATCTGTAATCTAGTGGATGGAAGTTTAATTGCAACACAAACCGGGAATATTGGTTAATTGTAAATGATAAAAATCGATATAAAAAAAGAGAATGTATATTGCTGTTGAATATGGTTCAGTGAAAAGAGATATTAAAGTGTTTTCTTACACCTCTTCTCATTAACACTCTCCAAACTACAACCCTTCAGGTTTCTGTGCTGCTGTACCACGGTCCCCAACCGGGCCGGTCCAAGCTCCTGCGACAAATGCGAGGACCTCAGGGGTCGCTCTCCATGCTCCCCGTCGTGGTCACGTCCTTCGAGATCGCCATGATCGACAGGAAGATCCTCCAGGTATGTCCCGTGGACGCCCCCCCCGTCGCTGAGCTCCGGCTCACCTCTCGCCCGCCCCTGCAGCGCTACCAGTGGAAGTACCTGATCGTGGATGAAGGTCACAGGATCAAGAACCTCAACTGCAGACTGGTGCGCGAGCTGAAGATGATGCCCACCGACAACAAGCTGCTGCTGACGGGAACGCCTCTGCAGAACAACCTGGCCGAGCTCTGGTCCCTCCTCAACTTCCTGCTGCCGGAAGTCTTTGACGACCTCAAGAGGTGACCCCGCCCCCCCCCCCCCCACACACACACACTCATGAAACCCTTAGGAACCCTCGACACTAAACTTGATTTTCTTCCGCAGCTTCGAGTCGTGGTTCGACATCGACACACTGGGGGAAGCCGAGAGTGTCGTGGCAACAGAACGAGAGCAGAACATCCTCAGCATGTTGCACCAGGTCAGAGCTCAGCTGTAGTCCTTGTGGCTTCCACCAGGTGGAGCTGTTGACTGTTGCCTCCCGTCTACAAAATCAATCTAGATCGTGGTCTAGTCTTAAACCTTTTCCACTCAAAGAGCCATTCTGACCCATTTACTTCTACTAAATTGAAATATAACTCCAAATATTGTTTGCGTTATTTGTTTGCCTTTATGCTATTTATCATGATAACATTTATTTACCATAACAATGTTTTTACCTCAGACTAATTTAAAACCATATGTTTGTTAATTCTGTTCTTATGAGAAGCACTTTTGTAAAATAATAATAATAATAATATATATTGTAATCATTTTATCATCATTTTTATGTTGGTTTCAACAATACGTAGTGTATAAAAAAGGACATTTTAAACTAAATTATTTATCAAATTTTACATATTTTCTATGCATGCTTTAAAAAAAATGTAAATAAAAAAGTTTGTTTTGGTACCTTCTGCAAGATCTCTACCTAGGCTTTTTCTCATGTTATCATGTCGAAAGTGTTTAACTCGGCGACTGCTCCTCGTCCAGATCCTGACTCCGTTCCTGCTGAGGCGTCTGAAGGCGGACGTGACGCTGGAGGTTCCTCCCAAGAAGGAGATCATCGTGTACGCGCCCCTGACGGCCAAACAGGAGGTTCTGTACACGGCCGTGGTGAACAAAACCATCGCCAGGCTGCTGGGAAAAGAGAAGGTAGAGCTTCCCTGCCGCCCTCTTAGTTTGAGTCGCTTTTGTTCGCCTTGTTTGATGACTTTTGTTGCCTCACATCTAACTGTTGCTGTTTCCACTCAATCCTCAAAGTGCTCTTGCTAACGGTTAGCCTTGACAGTTTAGTTTCAGTTTAGTTTATTTATTTAAAAGGACAATGTACAGTTAGCCTTGACAACAGCTAGCCTTGCTAGCAGTTAGCCTTGCTAGCATAGTAGCATGTTGTCAAGGTAACCAAACATTAAGTACTTCAGCACTTGTAATTCAGGAAGTAAATAAGAGCCGTCAGAATAGTGAATGATTAAATTTAACATTTTAAATGTTAAAACCTTTTTTTTTTTTACTATTATTATTTAAATGTTGGTTTAAGCATTGAGTAATTGAATCCAATAATTTCTAAATGGAAAAGTAAAATCTTTGTTATTGATCAATAATTTGTATATTGGAACAGTTGATTTTAAATAAAATTAAAATTATAATATTTTCAAAATTAATGATGAATAAAATTAACTTTTTTAAATAAAGTGTGATATTTTAATTCAAATAATTAAAAAAAAAAAAACTTTGTGGCCTTTTAAATTCAATTTAAAAATATTGGTATATTCCTGCCACAGTTTTATACTTAAATTAAAAATATTATTAAAACATTATTGGAATAAGAAGCTCAAACCATGAATATATATATATATATATATATATATATATATATATTTTTTTAATATATTAAAATAAGGTCTTGTAAAGCTATTCTTGGTGTTTGCAACATTGAAACTGTAAAACGTCTCAATCCAACGATGCTCGTACAGGAGGACGCCCCGGCTCAGTTGACCCCGAGCGGGAGACCTAAACGCCGTAAGCAGCGTCACGTGGATTACTCCGAAGACTACGTGGAATCACCCGACGACCTGGAGAAGTACCTCGAGCGGGTCATGAAGGAGCAGGAGAAGAGGTCGGTCTCGCCTCACATGCTTTAACACGACTCGTGTGAACTGACTCGCTGCTCGTCCGCCTGCAGTCCTGCCTCCGTGTCCGACGCAGATGTTCCTCCCCTCACTCAAGTGACCCTGAAGCAGAAGAACATCCTCATGATGCTGAAGAGGTGCTGCAACCACCCGTACCTGCTGGAGTACCCGCTGGACCCCACCACTCTGGAGTTCAAGGTAATGTTGCCGAGGAACGATGAAGGTTCTGAGCTCGACCCGTGACTCACTGTCGTCTCCACAGATCGACGAGCAGCTGGTCCAGAGCTCAGGGAAGCTTCTCATCCTGGACCGACTGCTGCCCGAGCTCAAGAGGAGAGGCCACAAGGTGAGGGGAGCCGCACACACGCACACACACACACACACACGCGTTTAAACCCTTTTGTTTCTTTGAATCATTAAATTCAATCATTTCTATATTGAATGGTTACATAATTTTTATTCACATAATAATTAAAAAGTAAATATTATAGATTCAATATATTTGAATATTCTCTGGCTTTATTATGCCAGCATCTTTATAAGGTAAGGTAGAACTTTATTGTATTATAACTCGATTTATAATTATTTATTATATTGAATCTAAATGGATAAGAATAACAAATATTGAATTTAAAATGTGTATTTTTGATCATTGGAATAACAATATAAAATGTGTGTGTGTATAAATATATATAATATATTACATTATTTTAATTAGTCATTACACACAACTATTTACAATTATTCAAATTAATATGTTTATTTAATAATATTAGTAAAGTAATTATAACAATAGTAATATGATTATAATAATAGTAATATAATTATTAAGTAAATAATAAAAACTATTATTGTTGTTAATGTTTCAATAATAACATGAAATATATTCAACATGATCCAAACGTCTAATTCAACCCTCAATATTCCGATGGCACAGATACATTTTTAAACATTAATTATATGAGCTTCTGTCCGTCCAGGTTCTCATCTTCAGCCAGATGACCTCCATCCTGGACATCTTGATGGACTACTGCTACCTGCGAGGGTACGAGCACAGCCGGCTGGACGGCAGCATGTCGTACGCTGACCGAGAGGAGAACGTGAGTGGCTGAAGAGCGATGAGGTCCTGGAGAAGAGAGACTCACCTGGTACCTTCTCCGCAGATGACCAAGTTCTCCAGCGACCCCGAGGTGTTCCTCTTCCTGCTCAGCACCCGGGCGGGCGGTCTGGGGATCAACCTGACGGCCGCCGACACCGTCATCATCTTCGACAGCGACTGGGTGAGTTGACGGAGGAGACGGCGGCGACGAAGGCGACTTGACTGAGTCTTCGGCGTCCTCTCAGAACCCTCAGGCGGACCTGCAGGCTCAGGACCGCTGTCACCGCATCGGCCAGACCAAACCCGTGGTGGTGTACCGCCTGGTCACCGCCAACACCGTGGACCAGAAGATTCTGGAGCGAGCGTCTGCCAAGAGGAAGCTGGAGCAGATGGTCATCCACAAGAGTGAGCGTGACCTCCTGGTTCCTCCTGAAGGTGCTAATGGCTAACGTCCCTCGTGTCTCGCCACAGACAAGTTCAAAGGATGCCGAGCAGAACTGAACCAGGGCAAGAGCTGCATCGACCTGGACGAGCTGATGGAGCTGCTGAAGGCCCGCGGCTCTGAGAGGTGAGAGGTCACCCACGGCGGGTCAGATGTGACCGGAGCTCACGTGTGACGGTTTGTGTTCCTGTCAGAGAGGTGAAGGCCTCCAGGGGGAAAGTCATCAGCGACAAGGACCTGGAGGTTCTACTGGACCGCAGCGACTTGATGGGTAAGAAGCTTCAGGATGATGAATCAGTTTTATATGAAAGTATGTCAGTGTCGCCTGAATATTGAGTTTAACTTTTCAAATGTTTTAACTTGAAATGTTATTTTTAAATCATATAATTCTTTTTTTATTGAAATAATTGAATGGAAATATGTTCTTACATACAGTTTTATATTCTAATTCCAATAATTAACAAATATGTTTATTAAAATTAAATATTTTTAAACCTGTATCCTTTTAATTCAATATAAAAATATTGGTATAATAGTACCAGACTAATCCAACTGTGCATTCAGCCATTTGATGCTATTTTTTAATTCACACCAACCTATAAAACTATCTAGTAGGAAGTGGCTTCAATCAATTTAGAATAAGAATATCAATTGGATTATTACAGAAATAACCATTTAAAATCAGATATTTCATTGAAACGCAATAAATCTTTCAATATAAAATCTTTATTTATCATTATTTAATTCAAGTATTAAAAATGTATATATTAAATGCTTAATAAACAACATTCAAATAATAACAAACAATAAAATCAATGTTTTAACATTTAATATGGTAAATATTCCGTTGGAACTCATGTAGAACCACAGCTCTGACTCTGATGTCCGCTGACAATATGTCCTGCTGTCCAGATAAAGAGCGAGGGAGGAGCAGGAGGGAGAAGGTCGGGGTCTTCAGGGTCGTGGAAGCCATCGAGTCCTCAGAGATCGCGCTGAGCTGAAGACATCGCCCCCTGCTGGGAACTACTGGAACTGCTGTTTGTACAAAACCCTGCTGTTTAGTCGTGAAGCTCTGCTGCTCCTGCAGTTTACAAGTCTGTCTGTTTTATAAAGTTCTTTTATGTCAATAAATATCTTTTATTACCCGATGGTTTTCTATTCCTAATGTATCCTAATTTATTTCACTTTTCCTGACAACCTCGACTTGGATTGAATGTCAGAAAGTTGAGTCTGAAATGGATTTTATATTTATTAAGACTATTAAAACAGTGTTGAACAATAGAAGGCAATATTAGCTCTAAATCTACAGCGACACACTTGGCGTCCATCTTTATGTAAATGGTCAGGGTGTGGTCAGTGCTCACCTGAGCAGGTGCGGTCCTCCCTGGACCTGCACCACACCAGGAACATGGAGCGTCTGAAGCTGGTGCTGCAGTACTTCCAGTCCAACTCCGAGTCCATCTCCAACGGGATCTGCATCGTGCTGGCCTTGGTCAGCGTGAAGCTCTACACCAGCTTCGACTTCAACTGCCCGTGTCTGCCGCAGTACAACAAGCTCTACTCTCTGGGCGTCATGGTGGTCCCGCCCTTCATCTTCTTCTTCCTGGGGGTCCTGGTCAACCGGCACACGGGGGTCATGATGGACGAGTGGATGAGGCCGGAGGGGAAACGCTCCAAAAACCCAGCAGTGGTGAAGTGAGTTGTTTTTTTTATTATTAACAGGAAGGACCAGTCAAAATATTGCGTTAAATTACTTAGTTTTATTTTCCATTCAAAAGGTTTTTATTTGAAGCCTCTTTTATTTTTTACTAAAGCAACTTTTTTTGATTGAATAATAAAGAAACGAATCTGGATCAAAAGTTCTCCCTCTTGTCAGGTACTTGTTCTCGGCGATGCTGCAGCGCGCCCTGCTGGCCCCCATGGTCTGGATCCTGGTGACCCTGCTGGACGGAAAGATCTTCATCTGTGCCTTCAGTGTCAGCGTGGACCCCTCACTCTTCTCTGGTACGATCAGAAAGTATATCCTTTTTTAATAGAAATATTCAAGAATTTAATTGTTTTAATTGAAATTGAATTCAATAATTTCTATATTGAAATATTTAATGTGTTGTTTTGTCACGTGACTGATCGTCTCCTGTCACATGATTGGCTGAAAGTTCTCTTGTTATTTTCTGGTGGCCAACATTTTTACATGGTTTTTAAATCAATAAGCTCACGTTTACCGTTAAGAATAGGAAACAAAGATCACGGATATATCTGCCTTAAATATATTTTTTAAGAAGCTGATTTTAAGAGATTAGTAAAAAAAAAAAAGAAAGTCCATCAAAGAATATTTGACGTAATAATAAATTATTGTATTATCACCATTTTACATAAGAAACCAACAAAAGCGCAAATGAAACCAACAATTTATTAAAAATTGAAAAAGTAAAACAAATTATTTATTTAAATTTCATTACATTATGATAGATTTCAGTGGATCAGAATTTATTTTTGTAATTTTAATTATTTAGCCATTTTATTTAGTTGAAACATGAAAGGATTGAAACTCTTTTATTTGACACTGGAAGCAGCGCAGTCAAGTGGATATAATATGACATACAGTATACTCTTTTCAGATGTGGTTGTGTTGTTATGGTAACGGATCGTCGAGCAATAACATTGAGGTTAAAGTTGAGTTTCCGGATCAAGATTGTGTGTTTCGATTTGAACTCCAGGAACGAAACACTGTTAGTTGTTGAAATTAAACAAAAAACAAATACTTTAACTCTGTCAACTTGACTGAGGACATTACAATAGAAAATATTGATATCTTTATTAACTATATTCTTTTCCACAATACTGTATCAATATTCAAAAGCACTGTGTTGTTTTTTAATAATATGTTTTTTTAATGTATTTTCAATTTTGACTTTCAAATTATATTTCATGTGTTACCATAGTTTTGTTTTATAGTTTAATAATATAAAATTGATTCTATTTTTTACAATAAGCATGCAAATATTCATGCAGTTTGTTTATTTTTCTGTTGCAATTTACCTTCCAGCCGCTAGATGGCGGCAATTACTCTGTCCTCCGCAGCTAAAGCAAAAATGAAATGAGATGACTGAGGACAAGAGGATACAGTGACTCCAGCTTCTTTTTAAAGCTGATATTTGGACATATTTTGGTTTAAAAAACAAATGAAAGCAGTTACGACTTCGTCAATGTCATGTGGTCTGTAAATACTACAACGGCAAAGTCAAGTACTGGACAATACTACAAATATATACTTGTTACTACACTATAACAACACCAGAGTCAAGTACTGGACAATACTACACATATATACTTGTTACTACACTATCACAACACCAGAGTCAAGTACTGGACAATACTACACATATATACTTGTTACTACACTATCACAACACACGAGTCAAGTACTGGACAATACTACACACATATATACTTGTTACAACACTATCACAACACCAGAGTCAAGTACTCGACAATACTACACATATATACTTGTTACTACACTATCACAACACCAGAGTCAAGTACTGGACAATACTACACATATATACTTGTTACTACACTATCACAACACCAGATTCAAGTACTGGACAATACTACACATATATACTTGTTACTACACTATCACAACACCAGAGTCAAGTACTGGACAATACAACACATATATTCGTGTAACTACAGTATCACTATATATCGAAATATACCGTTTAGTTCTGCCTGTATTGTGATACGTATCTTATCGCCAGATTATTGCCAATACACACGACTACAATACAACACATTTACGTTTCTGTCTCAACATTTGAAATTCAACCGATGTTCAGATGGTTCTGAAATACTTCCGTACAGGAAGTGCATTTATGCGTTTCACGGTCTCTGGTCTCAGGTCTGCCGAACAACACGCACCTAGACGTGGTCCGGATCATGGCCAAGGTGCCTTGTAAGGAGGACGTCATCTTCAGGAACAGCTCCTTCCGCAAAGCAGTGTCGCGGTACGTCCGGTGCTACTCTCAGGTGAGACCTTCTCTGCGTGACCTTCATCCTTCCTCCTGCTGACTCGGCGTCTCATCCGGTCCAGGCCATCGGCTGGTCCATCCTGCTGTTCCTCATCGTGCTGGGCGCCATGGGGCGCCTGATCAAACCCTGCTTCGACGACCACGCCATGGTCATGCAGACGCGCTACTGGAGCAACTACCTGGACGTGGAGCAGAAGCTCTTCGACGAGACGTGTGTCCTGCACGCTCGCGAGTTCGCTCAGAAGTGTGTGGTCCAGTTCTTCGAGGAGATGCGGGAGGACGTCAGCCTGAGGCTTCCTCTCCCCTCTCAGGAGCCGGAGGAGGAAGAGAAGGAGAGACTTCACGGGATCACCAGGCAGGAGCAGGTGGATCAGCTGCTGGACAAGTGGTTCCACAGCAAGCCGGAGCTGGACGTCACCAAGATCAGCTACAGACCCCGAGTGTGTTACACCTGGGAGGACGGGCGCGGGAAGGTCATATGTTCTGATGTGTAGAACATCTGAGCGGGACAAGAACATGTCAGAAGAACACTTGTTAGATGATTCATGCGTGTCTGTGTGGATTGTTGCGTCATTAGTGTATCTAATAAAAAGACCAGTGTGTGTAAATGTTGGTTTAGGTTTTGCATGCAGGTGTGCGACGAATGGAAAGATGCAAACAAACAATGGCTCCACTGAACTCACACTAGACAAAGGTGCCACCTTTTGAAGGATGAGTGCATGTTGGTGTGTGTGTGCGTGTGCATTTGTACGTATGTGTAGATGAACGTGTGTGTGTGCTTGCATGTATGTGTGTTATTGTGTGGGTCTGTGTATATGTGCATACATGAGTGTGTATTTGTCTGTGTGCATGTGTGTGATAGTATGTGTGTGTGTGAGTGTGTGTCTGTGCTTGCATGTGTGTGTGTGTGTGTATGCTAGTGTGTGTTAATGTGTATGTGTTCTTAACTGTGTGTTTGTGTGGGCTTGCACGTGGGTTTGTGTGAATGTGTGTGTGTGTTAGTGTGTATGTGTGCTTGCATGTGTGTCTGTATGTTAGTGTGTGTGTGTTTGTGTGTCAGTGTGCTTGCATGTGTGTATGTGTTTGTGTGTATCTGTGGTGTGTGTGGGTTAATGTGTCTGTATGCTTGCATATGTGTGTTAGTGTGAATTTTTTTGTGTGTTAATGTGCCTGTGTGCTTGCATGTGTGTGTTTATGTTAATGTTTGTGTGTATCTGTGTGTGTGTGTATGTTAAGGTTTGTGTGTATCTGTGTGTGTGTGTGCTTGCATGTGTGTGTGTGTGTATGCTAGTGTGTGTTAATGTGTATGTGTTCTTAACTGTGTGTTTGTGTGGGCTTGCACGTGGGTTTGTGTGAATGTGTGTGTGTGTTAGTGTGTATGTGTGCTTGCATGTGTGTCTGTATGTTAGTGTGTGTGTGTTTGTGTGTCAGTGTGCTTGCATGTGTGTATGTGTTTGTGTGTATCTGTGGTGTGTGTGGGTTAATGTGTCTGTATGCTTGCATACGTGTGTTAGTGTGTATTTTTTTGTGTGTTAATGTGCCTGTGTGCTTGCATGTGTGTGTTTATGTTAATGTTTGTGTGTATCTGTGTGTGTGTATGTTAAGGTTTGTGTGTATCTGTGTGTGTGTGTGCTTGCATGTGTGTGTGTGTGTGTGAGTGTGTGTCTGTGCTTGCATGTGTGTGTGTGTGTATGCTAGTGTGTGTTAATGTGTATGTGTTCTTAACTGTGTGTTTGTGTGGGCTTGCACGTGGGTCTGTGTGAATGTGTGCTTGCATGTGTGTCTGTATGTTAGTGTGTGTGTGTTTGTGTGTCAGTGTGCTTGCATGTGTGTATGTGTTTGTGTGTATCTGTGGTGTGTGTGGGTTAATGTGTCTGTATGCTTGCATATGTGTGTTAGTGTGTATTTTTTTTGTGTTAATGTGCCTGTGTGCTTGCATGTGTGTGTTTATGTTAATGTTTGTGTGTATCTGTGTGTGTGTGTATGTTAAGGTTTGTGTGTATCTGTGTGTGTGTGTGCTTGCATGTGTGTGTGTGTGTATGCTAGTGTGTGTTAATGTGTATGTGTTCTTAACTGTGTGTTTGTGTGGGCTTGCACGTGGGTTTGTGTGAATGTGTGTGTGTGTTAGTGTGTATGTGTGCTTGCATGTGTGTCTGTATGTTAGTGTGTGTGTGTTTGTGTGTCAGTGTGCTTGCATGTGTGTGTGTATGTGTTTGTGTGTATCTGTGGTGTGTGTGGGTTAATGTGTCTGTATGCTTGCATATGTGTGTTAGTGTGTATTTTTTGTGTGTTAATGTGCCTGTGTGCTTGCATGTGTGTGTTTATGTTAATGTTTGTGTGTATCTGTGTGTGTGTGTATGTTAAGGTTTGTGTGTGTGTGTGTGTGTGTGTGTGTGTGTGTGTGTGTGTGTGTGTGTGTGTGTGTGTGTGTGTGTGTGTGTGTGTGTGTGTGTGTGTGTGTGTGTGTGTGTGTGTGTGTGTGTGTGTGTGTGTGTGTGTGTGTGTGTGTGTGTGTGCGTGTGTGTGTGTGTGTGCATGTGTGTGTGTTGCCATGTTCCACAGAGGGTGTGTCCAACTCTCCACAGAGGACCATCTAGATCTAGTATGTGGTTCATCAAGAGTCTTTCAGATAAAGAAACATGACTGTTATTCTGACTCCATTGAGATCAATGCGTCTCTTAAAATCACGTCGTGGTTCTGCAGTATCTGGACTTCTGCTTCCCTTCATCAGCTGCTCAAGAGGGTTTCCTTTGTCTCGGGTTCATCGACACATGGTTTCACTTACCTCGCTGTTCCCTCTGTGAAGAGGAAACCAGGGGCTGTTCCTGTGAGTCATCTGGTGCCAGTCGCGCTCACACACACACATCTCCTCAAATGTTGCTCTGTGAGTGAAATGGTGGCCGACTGTTGCAGGACTCTGGGTAAGTTTGACTTAACAACTGACTGTTTTATCATTATGGGATGTGCTGTGAGTGAGAGAGTCATCAGAAGAAGAAGAAGAAGAAGAAGAAGAGTGGAAAGATTGACACTAAGAAAAAAAAGTTAAGCTTCTCATTTCCCTGCTTCGAGCAGTGACCCAGTTTTTGAACGTGTTTGCTTGAAAATGAAAGGTTTTCTTTGTGCTCTCAGGATGAAACTTGTGTATTTATGTTCGGCGCAGAAGTCTATGTGAGTTTTAAACGACGCTTCTTCTGGTCTCTCTCTGCAGTTTGACCTTGAAGCAGCCGATCTCTGGAGTGTTTTCATCCACACGCGACTCGACATGGCCGCCACCGCCTTGATCACGGAGAACTTCAAGTTCGTGTCTCTGTTCTTCAAGAGCAAAGACGTCATGATCTTCAACGGCCTGATCGCTCTGGGCACGGTGGCGAGCCAGACGGCCTACAACGTCTTCGCCTTCGACTGCCCGTGCTCGCCGGGGAGGAACTACCGCTACGGCCTGGTGGCCATCGGCGTGCCGGCGCTGGTGTTCTTCCTGGTGGGCGTGATGATGAACAAGAGCACCTGGGACCTGGTGTCCGAGTGTCGCCTCAGGAGCTGCAGGAAGCTGTCGTTGGCGGCGGCGTTCGCGGTGTTGGGCACGATCTTCGGGCAGGCGGTCGTGGCTCCGCTGACCTGGGTGGTGATCTCCCTGCTGCAGGGTCAGGCCTACATGTGCGCCCTCAGTGAGTTCACGGATCCCGAGACGCTCCGGGGATTCCCAGAGGGTCAGGGGTCAGAGGTCATGGCACAGTTCCCCTGCAAAGAGATCGTTCGAGACGAGCTCCAGAAATTCCTGCCGTTGTTACAACGACGTCTGAAGTATGAATCTCAGGTGAGACTTCTCAGTGTGAGCATGTTTGGGCAAAAGTCCTACTACCGTATTTTTCAGACTACATGGAGAACTTCAAATCTTTTAATGTTCTCAAAGATCCACAGTGAACATTCTCTGTTCATTCATTCTAGTTGTTCTTACAGACCTTGCACCGATTTTACGTGGTACGCAGTCAAAATGTGCGTAGGCGCCTCCATGGTATTACTCTGGGAGGCTCTGTTGTATTAGTATTACTTTGTGCCACTAGTTGTATTACACAAGTCTTATTATAGTATTACTATGCGAGGCTCTGGTATATTACTCCACAAGTCTTTGTATTATTACTCTGCGAGGCTCCGGAGTATTACTTCACTCTGCCTTGTATTATTACTCGTCAAGGCTCCGAAATATTACTCCATTCGGCCTTTTATTATTACTCCTCAGGTCTCTGGAGTATTACTCCTCTCTGCTTTGTATTATTACTTCACAGGGCTTCGGAGGATTACTCCATTCAGCCTTTTTTTATTTGCAGCGAGGCTCCGGAGTATTACCTCACTCTGCATTGTATTATTACTCGGCCAGGCTCCGAAGTATTGTTTCACTCTGCATTGTATTATTCGCGGCTAGGCTCCGTAGTATTACTCCACTCGGTCTTGTATTATTACTCGGCGAGGCTCCGTAGTATTACTCCACTCGGCCTTGTATTATTACTCCGTGAGGCTCCAAAGTATTACTCCACTCGGCCCTGTATTATTACTCGGCGAGGCTCCATAGTATAACTCCACTCTGCCTTGTATTATTACTCGGCCAGGCTCCGAAGTATTGTTTCACTCTGCATTGTATTATTCGCGGCTAGGCTCCGTAGTATTACTCCACTCGGTCTTGTATTATTACTCGGCGAGGCTCCGTAGTATTACTCCACTCGGACTTGTATTATTACTCGGCGAGGCTCCGTAGTATTACTCCACTCGGCCTTGTATTATTACTCCGCGAAGCTCCAAAGTATTACTCTACTCGGCCCTGTATTATTACTTGGCAAGGCTCCGTAGTATTACTCCACTCTGCCTTGTATTATTACTCGGCAAGGCTTGCAGTATTAATCTACGAGGCGTTGTATTATTACTCTGCGAGGCTCCGGAATATTACTCCACTCGGCCTTGTATTAATCTCTTCAAGTCGTATTCAGGATTCTCGCAGAAAATGTAAAAATGTAATTCAGTCACTGTCACTCAGTATGAACGTTCTTTAAATTCTGCTGGAATCATTTCTATCTTTGATTTCAGCTCTTCGGCTGGCTGCTGGTGGCAGCCATGGCTGTGATGGTCTTCCTACACCTGTGCCTGAAGCGCTGCAGCTCACCGTTTGGGTATCTTCAGGAGAGCTACTGGTCCGCGTACCGGTCCAGCGAGAAGTCTCTCTTCCACAACACAGCAGCCACGCATGCTCGCATGCTGGCCGCCCAGAACGTCAAGAGCTTCTTCGGCTTCGTCGAGCTGGACCAAGAAGAGCAGCAGCTGCTGGAGGATCAGAAGATCACGGCGCCCGTCACCAGCACCGACTGGAACAGGGTGACGGGCGTCTACCTGTACAGGGAGAAGAACGGGCTGCCGCTGTACAGCAGGCTCAACAAGTGGTCCACCTACACCCTGGGCAACGACGTGGAGGCCATGGATAAGGAGATGGACGTGTTCTGACGACTATAACATCCATCGCCATCAGATTAAACTCTTGATTCTCGTCCGCACTGGAGGGAGTCGTTCAAACTTTGACAAGCGAATTATACTTGAGGTGTCGCGGTCTGACGGAGGAACTTCACGCACAACAATACCGGTCCTGGTTCACAGGAGAACATCTGTCAACAGGACATCAGCTGGACTCTAGTGGACTTTAATCTGAAGTCCACTCATGACCTAAGTTACCTGAGAAACATATGGAATTATATTGTTGTCAATAGAATATTGAAAGCTTGAATTTAAAGGCTACAAATTAAACAATACTGAAATAGAAAATTTACTTTTGAACTATGGAATTACAATATCAAACTTTATGTTTAAAAAAAATATATTAATTTTCAAAATCTTCTATTTTTTAAATATATTTATTCAATAAAAACAAAGCCAACATTTTATTTTAAATAAAATAATTGTATTTCATACCAATACCAAAACAGAGTTCAGTGCTTGAAAAATAAAAAAAATCTAAGTCTCAACATTTGAAATGTTAAATCCAACCATTAAATATTCTGATGGCACTAATATACTTCCATACCATAGAAAAACTCATTGTCAGCTCCTCTGACAGTCCAGGACTTCAACCTAATGTCTTATAACGCACAAAACTGACTCACTAAAAGCCGCTGTTTACAAGAAAACAACAAACACCAGTTGGGAGAATACTTTTTTTTTTTACTTCTGTGTTTGCGCTGATGTGTGTCTTCATGAATTAATGATGGAACTCTCAGGACGAATCATTTAAAATGTCTTCAGGGATTTGATGGACCTTTTGTATTTACGTGTTTTATTATTGTGTTCCAACATCTGATAAAAATGTTTACAGACATCCTTGTAGTAGTTGTGTCTTCATTACTTTTGTACGAACCTCTCTAGTTCTGTCTCGCCTGCAGTTGATTCAGAACTCTGCAGCGAGAATTCTGACCCGTTCTAGTAGAAGAACTTACATTTCTCTGATCCTTAAAACTCTTCACTGGCTGCCAGTTTCTTTCAGGATCAACTTTAAAATTCTGGTTCTTAGTTTCAGATCTATTCATGGTCAGACCTTCCATCAGTGATCTGATCCAGACTTACACCCCAGCTCGGGCTCTGAGGTCTGTGGATCAGAATCAACTGATGGTTCCACGCACACGGTTCAGGACCAGAGGAGAGAAATCCTTCCAGACTGTTGCTCCTAAGCGTTGGAACCATCTTCCTCTCTCTTTGCACTTGATGGATCTACTGACTCCTTTAAGAAACATCTTAAGACGTTTTTATTTGTTCAGGCTTTTCCTTCATTTTCTTGAACTGCTGTTGTGTTATCAGTTTTATCTTGACCTTTAAAGTATATACTTTATTGAATATTGTTTTGATTGTTTAAGAGCTTTGTGACCCTGGTCTGGAAAAGCGCTTTACAAATATAAATTACTTACTTACTTACTTACATCATTATAACCACAGTTGCTCCTTAATCTTCATCATCCTCCATAGTCGTCTTCCAACATCTTTTGTCCAACACTGTTCTTCTTCTTGTCTCCAAACATCTGTCTTTCCAAACTTTGTTTCCAAATTTCTCTACGGTGTCTGCACTCTCTTCTTCACCTCCATCACTCTGATGATTAGAGCCCTAACACTTGAACTTGTCATTTCTTATTTTATCTTTCATTAATACGGTAATGAACTCTGAATCACAGTACCGGACGCAGAACGCTAAAAGAAAACTTTTATTGACGTTTATGGCGAAAACACAACCGGAAGGAGAACTATGACGTCAGCTTGACACGTGACAGCGGCGAAGTCTTGCCTTGCCACGTTTCACAAGTGACGTAATGCTGCCCTGACAGGTCGCGGCTGCTCCAGCGTCACTAAGCCCGATAGTAACCGTCAGAACCCCGCGGACAACACGCCTTCTCTCCCGTAACGCTGGGCTTTTTTTCGTGTTCGGTTAACGACGCGTCTTGTTGATGTTCGCCGCTTCCTGCTCGGGACTTGCAGCCATTTTGGATTTTCTTACGTAGCAGCGACTAGCCGGTCCGAGAGCACCGAGCAACAGCGACCCCTGAGCCCCGCGGAGAGCCTGCTGACAGACCCGGGACCACCAAACAATTCACTGAGGACTGCATTTCGAAACCACAACCATGAATCCCGAGTAGTAAGTATGGGTTTTTAAAACAACGGGCTAGTGCGAGTGAAGGCGATGTAGCTAAGCTAATGCTAACTAGCATCTGGTTTATTCACGGTCGAACCTGCTCGACTCGTCGCTGCGGATGCGACCGAAAACACTGTCAATAGAGAGGCGTCGAGAGACGACACTGCTCCGGGCAAAGACACCGGAACCACGAACTGTCGCATCGGGCGATCTCGGTGGTGACGGTTCGTGGTTCTGCCACATCCGGGGCCGAGGAGGCTCCACTTGGACCTGGAGAGTTTAGCTCGGAATGTTTGGACAGAACATGACACTTGTTTGTTGATGGCGACACTTTGACATGTTTCTATGCTTTGTGTAATTGTCGTGTAGTTTTTCCTCTCGTGACGTCCGTTCAGAGGATGCTGGGACTTCAGTCACGAGTGGGTCACATGTCACGGAACAGACTCGCCACTTCCACACAGTTCTTGACCAACAACTCTCAAAACCAGTGTCACTGGATCACTGGAGCAGGATCCACACAGAAGACTGTTGACGAATAAAACTTCTGTGCGCATTTACAAGACTCGTCACGTCGAAGCTGAAGTCCTGGTTCTTAGTCAGCTGGTTGTCATCTGACTCACCTGTCACGTCACCTACACCTGTTCTGTCTGTGGGACCTTTAAGTCATTGAGAAAGTATTGACTGGGACACCTTAGATCTGATGATGATGATGATGATGAGACTTCATTATTACGGAAGATCTCGGTTAATCTTAATTTAATCTATTTGTCGTGCACACACACACACACACACACACACTCTGACTACCTGTGTGAGCTCCACAGGTGTGTAAGTCCTCACTGGTGGACTGTGATGTTTTAAGTGCGTGACCGTGACAAAGTCGTATCGATGCACATTCCTGCAGTTTCTGCTGATTCGTGTTGCTGGTCAGCTGGTGATCTGGAGAAGGAAGGCATTGTTCTTGTGAAAATCTCTTAACTTAGGGAAATGATGTCACAACCTGATCTGGAGCTTATAATCCAGGCATTTGTGTCTTCTCGTTTAGACTATTGCAACAGTTTATTTCGGTGACTAAACAAAAAGGAGCTGTCTTTCCTGTAGTTCAAACAAAACTCTGCAGCAAGAATTCTGAGCCGCTCTAGTAGAAGAACTCACATTTCCACGATCCTTAAAACTCTTCACTGGCTGCCAGTTTCTTTCAGGATCATTTTAAAATTCTGGTTCTTACTTTCAGATCTATTCATGGTCAGTGATCTGATCCAGACTTACACCCCAGCTCGGGCTCTTACCCTGGTCTAGAAAGGCGCTTTACAAATGGCTATGACTTACTTCGTTTTCAGGGTGTGTAGTAAAGCACCAAAGCTACTCGTTGATATTTTACTGTTAAGACTCCTGTGTTGATGGAGTTTCACTGAAGCAACTCAAACGGTCACTTTGCGTCCAACAATGCATCGAACATGGTGACTCACGTCCAGAGTGAAGCTCTTCTGCCCAGGATTTTACCAACATTATGGAAGTAAACTCGCAGGAAAGTTATTGTCCAACATACAATTCTCGTATGTTCTCATCAGGACTATTTAGCCGTAACTCGAGGATTCAGTCTAAGTCGTCATTACACTGTTGCTGTCGCTTCTTCAACAGGAAGACCGTACTAGAGATGACCTTTGACCTGTGATGTCATCATAGAACTTGACGTCTACATTTCTCTCCCGCAGTGATTATTTATTCAAGCTGCTCCTGATCGGGGACTCTGGTGTCGGAAAGTCTTGCCTTCTCCTCAGATTTGCGGTGAGTTAAGAGCGACTCCTTTCAGTCATCGAAGAATGTTTAACGTGTGTTTTTTCATGTGTTTCTGCAGGACGACACATACACAGAAAGTTACATCAGCACCATTGGTGTGGACTTCAAGATACGGACCATAGAGCTGGATGGAAAGACCATTAAACTTCAGATCGTAAGTGATCGTAACACTTGTCCTTGTGTTTTGATTAACGGTCAGTATGACCCGACAAGTTCACACAAGAGTCTCTAAAGTCTTACACTGTCCACTGATGGACAAAGTAGTCGTACCTGTCAATCATGAAGTCATAGTGTTGTGTCAAGAAGAGTTTGTGACTGATGTTGTTATCTTCATTTTTTATAATTTAGATTCCAGAGTAACTTTATTTTTTTAACGGCTGATTCGCTTCGTCACAATAGATCAAGGGTGGACAATAAAATGTGTAAAACCCTTTTATATATAACAATATATATGATCTCAATATTTACTCCAATTATTGTGAGGGCCAAAAAAGTTTTTAAAAAAAAACGTGTGCCAGGAAGATCAGTTCTACTCTGATAAATGCATACATTTAAAGACAAGTCTGCATTAGATAATTGGCAGTGGAGAATTTTTCATTCTGCATTAACTGTGGTTTTAAAATAGAGAAAAACACGTGAAACAAAATAAGATGCAGGACGTATCATACTTTAAATGTGAGTAGATTAAAACGATAACGACGAAAAGATAGTAAAACAAAAAATGCCCTTTGTCAGTTTCGTTAATAGATTTATTTTTGGAATGACTCATTTATGAAATATTGGTTTGATAATAAAATTGAAATGAAGGACATTCTTGTTCCTTTTTAACAATTTAAGTGATTTAATGAACACATGCAAGTCATTCTTCTACTGATTAACTAAATGTTTCATCTAAAGAATCCACATTTATGAATAAAATATTTAGCTAATAATGAAATATTATTCATTAAAAATATATGTATTTAGTCAGAGGGGATAAAAGTATATTTCCATTCTTTTACCTATTTTAATAGTTAAAATAAATCATCTTAATCTTCATGTTTGCCCAACAGTTGACAACAACAATATATTTGTGCTCTATAGTGCCACTCACAGGCCTGGCACGTGTACTGCATCTGTAAATTCAAGTTGACATTCTGATCCATCTGTCCACCACACTTACGTGTTAGATCATCCATAACATGTACATATTTAAGATGTCAGGTGTTGCTGTGTAAGTGTGAAACTAGTCGTGTGACCTTCAACTTGTGGTCTCGCAGTGGGACACGGCGGGTCAAGAGAGGTTCCGCACCATCACGTCCAGTTACTACAGAGGAGCTCACGGCATCATCGTGGTGTACGACGTCACGGACCAGGTGAGCGACATTCCAGGTGCGACGCTCGGAGAGCAGCGGGTTTGACGGTGTTTCTCCGCAGGAGTCCTTCAACAACGTCAAACAGTGGCTCCAGGAGATCGACCGCTACGCCAGTGAGAACGTCAACAAGCTCCTGGTGGGGAACAAGTGCGACCTGACGACGAAGAAGGTGGTGGACTACACGACGGCGAAGGTGAGCTCTCTCACACACACACGCACACACACACACTCAACCTTCACAAAGACCTGTGCAGACCTCTACACCACTTGTCTCTCTGGGCGCAGGAGTTCGCCGACTCTCTCGCGATCCCGTTTTTGGAAACCAGTGCCAAGAACGCCACCAACGTCGAGCAGGCCTTCATGACCATGGCCGCCGAGATCAAGAAGAGGATGGGACCCGGGGCCACGGCCGGCGGCGGAGAGAAGCCCAGCATGAAGCTGACCCCCGGCACGACGGTCAAGCCTTCATCAGGAGGATGCTGCTGAATAAAGAAACTACCCCCCCCTCACCCCTCCCCCTCCCTCAAGACTCGCCATGACCACACGGGACAGGATCACATGACCACCACGAGAAGTTGCCTGTATTTGTACTGTACATAATGTAGCCGCACTACCAAACAAATAAACCTGCTACTGGTCATGATTGTCTCTTTTTGACAAACGCCACTTCTCTGACCTGCAGCCTGACCCCTGAACTGCGTGAGTGTGTGTGTGTGTAGGTGTGTGTGTACTTGCTTTTGTTTGTCTCGCTGCATTCCATTTACACTTTTTTTCTTTTATGTGTGTGTGTGTGTGTTTGGCTTCTGAAATGTTGTGCAGCGTTCGATGTTCACTGAGATTCATTGACATCCAGACGGTCCTGTTGTGATTATTTATTCTGCCTTCATCAGTGTCATGACTGTGTAACTTCAGTGCGACGCAGACAAACTGTTTTCTGGCTTTTCATAATAAAGGCGACTGGACTCAGTTGGACGAGTGTTTTTGTGGAGTCGACACACTCTTCTAGACGCACCTCAGCGCTTACGACATCACCAGACAAGAAGGTTTTGTCATCCAGGGACGGATCACGCGTGTAAACGATGTTCAAACAAATTCTGTGCCTCGTCTTGTTTGTCGTGTCGTCACGAGATCCTGGTCCACCTCGACCTGCAGGTCCAGACTAGAGGGTTGAGTCAGAGTCTCCACGGCCGACAAGATGGAGGATAGAAGCTGCTGGGTCTGGTTCTCCAGCACCGAGGGCTGTCGTTCCATCAGTGATAAGGCGTCTCTGATTTCTGCAGATGAAGAAAAGTGAGTTTTAGGGGTTTTATTGGTTTGGTTTCTCAGAGCAAGGTGTGGCTGGACCTGGATAGATGCTGTTGATGCAGCTCAGCAGAGAACGTCCGCTCTTCAGGGCTCTGGAGGTCAGAGGTTTGTGGAGATCCACTTCTCTCTGGAAGCTCTGGGATTGAAGTATATGAACGGCATCACAGTGTTTAATGGTTGAGTTGAAAACATTGAAACATTTATTTAAATTTGAAATTTAAGCGGTGAATTAAAAAACAATATATATATTAAAATGTTGAATATTTGTATCTTTTAAAGCAATTCTATTTATCGAATTTATAATTTTTCACCAAAATCAATTATAACAGTTGGATATTCCAATAAAATGTATGGTTTCAATTCATAGCCTTTTCAATTCAATATAAAAATATTGATAGAGCCGTCAGACATAACCAACAGAGTACCGAGCTACTTGATCCAACTTTCAGCCAATCACGTGACGACAATTCAACATCTAAAAGCTACGGTGTTGTGTTAGAACTACATGTTTAAAGTGACATTAAATGGCTATAAGTTGAAAAAAAATATTGGATTTAGAATATTTACTGTAACTTTTCATTATGGGAATTATAATATAAAACTATATGTGTAAAATAATAATTAATTTTGAACACGTTTTAATTTTAAAAGAACCAAACTCAACTTTTCAATATAGAAGTTATTGAATTCAATGATTAAAAAAAACAGTTAAATATTTGTTTTAATTTCAATTAAATCAAGCTGATGCTATTACTTCCATATTCTGGACAGAAGAAGAGAAGTGAGATTAAAACAAACATTTCTTCCTCATCTTGAATCTCCTGGAAAGTTCCGCTGACCGACGGCAGGCCAGACGAGCCGAGCACAGATGAGTGAAGCAGTGACACCTGAAAACATCACACACCTGGTACTCGGCCAGCGATCGCCTGACGCTCTCCAGGTCCAGGGAGGGCGAGGTCAGTCCGGCCTTCCTCTCCGGGATGGTGTGAAGCCACTGGATGAGCTGCTGCAGGTGCGAACAGAAGATCTGACCAGAGAGAGAGAGAGAGAGCGAGAGAGAACGTTCTTGAACAGGTGACCAGTCCAAAGATTGTAAGTTAGTGGACCATCTGTCTAGTGTAGTCCAGACCTGGGCAAGGTCCGGGTACCATATGTGGCCCTTAATGGGGTCAGAGTAGAACATAGAGCTTACAATTATATTTTGTTATATTTAATATTGTATTAAGTGTGAATACATCATGTTCTTTCTCCTTCATTCTTTTGGTCAATATTGAAATAATGCGACTGAACATTGAGATCATATTTAGAAAAACATATTTTTTTTATCAGATTTTCTAAACGACTATATTGAGATTAATTTTATGTTGAACATTTTTTCCTCTTTCATTTCTTATTTGCTCTCTTTTCCATCACATTTTCTCTCCTCCCTCCTCTGGCTTTTGGTTTGGTGGCCCCTCACATCGAGCGGCATATAACGTGGCCCCTGAGGTCATTCGAGGTAATCACCCACCAGTGGGGGGCGCTCCCACGTACCTGGACGTGCTCCATCAACGAGTCCTCCAGGTCCTCTCGCCTCCTCGAGGCAGCTCCTCGCAGCTTCTCCGACAGACCCTGGACCCGCTCCCGCTCAGGGGTCCAGAGAGAAGGGGCCGCTGACTCAGCAGCTGCGTCTGAGGGACCAGAACAGCGGAGATGATGAAGGAAGGAGCAGAAACATCTGAAGCTCCTCGTTCGTACCTTCATCTTTCTCAGCCTGGAGTGAAGAGACGCCGAGATGCATCCCGTCCAACAGAGAGGAGACGTCGTTCACCTGAACACACAAACGCTGATGTTGGACCATCAGGGGGACGTGTGGAGGTCTTACCTGCTGAGTCAGTGACTGCAGCTCCTCCAGGTGGTCCGGCAGCAGCCAGAACTCCTCATGGAGGTCTCCTTCTATGGTCCAGGACTTGGGTAGGAGACTGGTGGAGCGGAGGGACGTGTGGGTGGAGGACACTCCCCACTGAGGACGGCCAAGCAAACTGTCCCGGAAGCTATTGTAGGTGGGCGAGGGGGTCCCCACAGAGAGGTCTTCATCATGAGACCTGACACTGGAGCACCATCGGTCCAGTTCGATCCCCGAGTCCTGCAGGTCTGCCATTGTGGGCCAGACTCTGGAGCTGATGTCTCCACCTGCTGCTAAGGGATACGTGTAGTCCAACAGGGACTGGTACTCCGAGTCGGGGTCCCACTCGGCAGACCGTCTGTCCGGTGAAGGAGGCAAAGAGTCCGGAACCGCACAGGCCCGGAAGTTCCTCTGGTGAAATGTCTCGGCCCGAACTGGTGTAGGAAGTCTGCTGGCTTTGGTCCTGGGCTCGTGGCGGACCAGCCGGTACTTTGAGGTGTAGGTGGGGTGCAGGACCGTGGAGGTCAACTGTGGACGCTGGGGCAGGTCCAGTCTCTGGACCTCCAGGACGGAGCTAGAGGAGCTCCTGTGAGGACACCTGGGTGATGTGGTGCGAGAAAATATCAATGCACTTAGATATTTACCACAGCTAAAGAAACAATGAAATCCTGCAAGATCCCGGTGATGACTGAGGACGAGAGGATACAATAGACTCCAGAATCTTTTAAAGCTGATGTTTGGACATATTTTGGTTTCAAAACAAATGAAATCAGTTGCAACTTTGTCAAGAGTCATGTGGTCTGTAAATACTACAACATCAGAGTCAAGTACTTGACAATACTACACATATATCCTTGATACTACAGTATTACAATATATCATATTGATGTTTTGTGATACGTGTCACCAGATTCTTGTCAACAAACAATACCTGGGTGTCGCTGGTTCTTCTCGGTCCGGACTGGGGACCGTGTCAGAAGGACCTCTGAGGTCATCTTGGCTCAGTTCTACTCCTGAGACCCTGGTCCTGCTCACACCTGAGGCACCGTAGACCGCCCGTGGGTTCTCCTGCCAGAGCGAAAAAACAACCGTTCACACCCTCAGTGACACTTCCTCTCCTGACGAGAGTCTCACCTTCTTCAGGATGGAGGTTGGTCCCGAGAACAAAGGCTGTCTCGCCACATACTTCCTGTCGGTGGAGATGCGGCCGTGCTGCGGTCGGTCAGAGTGACCCGGCTCCATCACGCAGACAGGAAGTCAACGCTCCTGCACTTCCTGTTTTGTGACAAACAGAACAATCCACAGAAAACGTTTGTTTTTCTTCTTCTTCGCAACAAGAACAGTCCATAACAACAACAACAACAACGACGGTATTTAATGGAGATTTAAAAAGAATAAAACGCTCTGACGAGTCCAACAGAACCTGTAGAATTCTCCAATGATGGCGTGATAACGAGCTCCTGTGACGGTAGTGTGGGCGTCACCATAGCAACCGATCAAACCACGTGATCGACGCCTACATCGAGTTTGGAGTCTTTAGTTTTCGAACTTTCGAGCATAAATCCCGTTTAAGGAAACGAGTGTCGCCGCGACTGCTGACAGACCACTCGTGACATCACCGACGTCACGGACACCACAGACCACAGACAGACTCCCGTGTCACGAAAACACATCGTCTCAGTGGAAGCTGCTCAGCATCACCTCCCGTCATGTGTCATGTGTTCAGAACTAGTTTCAAGTGATGTTTTTTTTTTACCTCAGACCTCGTCCTGCAGCGTCCGTGCTGCGAGCTAGCTGCTGCTGCTGCTGCTGCTGCGTCCGTGGTGCGTTCAAGTCCGGTACGTCACTCTACTGCCAAGTTTTCTTATGGCGAATATCCAACACCAAACAACGACATTTTCATTTATCATAAACGACGTTGGAAAGTTACATTTTCCCAAAAACCTACATGCATAAAGTCTTATGAATAAGACGTCATATTTAGGTTGAAAAACTGACGAAGTGAACCTCAGAATCCGGCGAAGTGGTTTGTAGCACGTTTTAAATGTTCAACTAAAGTCATTGTTTGTTTTGTTTTTTTCGTGTACAAAGACTTCCATATAAAAAAATGGGGAAAAGTATTCAGGGAGGAAGTTCCATGTATCTCTGCCGCCATCTGCTGGCCAGTGGTGAGTTATTACGATTGAATGACGACTGGGACACTGTAAGTAAATAAAGTAAGTAATTTTTATTTGTATAGCGCTTTTCCAGACCAGGGTCACAACGCGCTTAAACAATCAAAACAATACTCAATAAAGTATATATTTTAAAGGTCAAGATAAAACTGATAACACAACAGGAGTTCCATAAAATCAAGGAAAAGCCTGAACCAATAGACTTAGACTTAGACTTAGACTGCACTGCACAATAAAAACGTCTTAAGATGTTTCTTAAAGGAGTCAGTAGATCCATCAAGCGCAAAGAGAGGGGAAGATCGTTCCAAATCCAGAGAAGACACTGGAGTGAGTTTAACACCAACATCTTTATTGAGGAGCACAGACATGAACCCCAGCATTAGTCCTTACGTATGTACATTATTTTAATATAACAAACAAATGACACAAACAACAGAAGTGGAGGCTTTAGTTAGAAGTCCACACAGCGACCCTTCCTCTCCCAGTCTCCATAGCGGGTTGGCTCTGGGCCCCGGGGACCCCCTTTCTCTTTTGTGACGGGGTTCACGTCATCCGGGAACTCTGCGAGTGACACAATAACAGAGGAGAGCATGTCACAGACAAATCTTTTCCGCGGTCCTTCTTTCAATTCAAGCCTACTTTCCAAGACGTCCTTGTTCTTCTCTGGCTGGTCGAAGCGTCCCTGAGGTGTGGTGGCCTTCTTCAGCGGCGCCTTGTCCTTCACCGCTCCACTGCTGCTCCGAGACCAGCCTGTGGGCAGAAGACATTCTGAAGGTCCTTCAATGAATATATCGGCGATCGAATGAATGATCTGTAGTGGGTTGAACATACACGCATTTCAGACTAAACACACAATGTTTTTTAATTAAAGATACAATAAAATAAAGTGTATCTATCTATAAACTATAGTAAACAAAGCGTCTGGTTGGTCTCAATTCAATTTTCACCTCCTAAATGTTCATTCTGTCTCTGAGCACAACACAACAGGACCACGACTGAACACTGCGGTTAAGTGAGCCGCGATCAAAATCTTTTCTCTCAATAGATTCCAGAGAAAGTTCGGTTCTAGATTTGAGGCGACATTTGAGTCCAGAGTCTGCAGACGTGTGTGAGACTGTTTGAAGGAAAGCGGTGGAAATATGAAATATTTATTTTCTGCTGATCTGTTATAATTTCCCATTTATTATTTTGTTTTCCTGCAAAATGATTAAATTACGGTTGTTTAAATAATTTAAGTACTGACGTATGACGTTATTTTTGCTGAGAAAGCTGTTTGTGCACAATGTATTTTATTATTAAAAAATAAACCTTAATAGTTGACAAAGATCTGACTTTACTTTCATGTTCAGCAGGTTTTGAAGTATAAGTGAACACAGTTTCATGTATTTTTACTGTAGAAATATTGATTTATTGTCAATTTAGTACAGTGTATTATTGTCACTGTTATGTTAACCCAGATCAGCCAGTGAGGGAGCAATACTGACCGGAACAGACGGAGTCCGGTACCAGACTCTTGGAGAGAAGACGTCCTCGGAACTTCACACACACTCTGAGGAGAGACATTTTGCAAAGCAGGAGGAAAAAAACTGGTCCGGAACAGAGTTCCTGCTTCTCGCCCAGGACGCTTACACAAGTTTGTTGTTGTGAGGCGAGTAGTGATGACGCAGAGGCTACGTCATTTGAGCGCACCGGAAACACGTGACGACGCTGCTGCTACAATGCGCGCGCACACACAGGCCCTCGCTGTCACTTGTTAACTCGAGTTAAATCTGTGGAGACATTTTTATCTTCTCATCAAATACGTTTCTAGAAGTAAATAGACACAGTCGGAGAAGAACAAGTTCACACTGACAGAAATAATCAAATTAAGTCACAACAGTGAATTTAAAGAGTGTTTCGTGTGTATCATGAATGAAGGGTTGAGATGATTCAAGATGATTCAAACTCGTTGAAGTTTGTTTTGTTTTTCTACATGTTTGTTTGTTCTGCTCCAGAAAGACAAAAACAATCGGTTGGTGAGTATTTTTTCACTCACGAAACCCGAACAATAGAATTCTCTTGAGGTGTCGCTTTTCTACAATAATTGTTAAATGTTAATTGTTGAATGTTTTGTTAGAAAAGGCCTGAACATAAATCTGCACCAACGAACCTCATGGACGACGTCACTGTGTTGTCTTGGCCTGTTAAAGTGTGTACTTTAACCGTGTATTGTTTTGATTGTCTAAGCGCTTTACAAATATACATTACTTACTTATTTTTCCGAAGGATGACACGTCCTTGTTTTGATTTTTTCTTATAACGCCAGCAAATATTTGCGGACAAACCACTGCACATTAGAGATAATAAAAACAATAAATACGCGTCTTTTGAGTGAATAAAAAATCCTGTAATCACCCGTTATTTGAGGAAAATACCTGCTGCGGAAAGAGTTGTAAATGTGGGTTTAAAATCCATTTTTCAGTTTTAAACTAATAATTAAAAGTCTTCTCGAATGAAGACAAAGACACCAAGACTGGTGGTACCTTCAGTTGCACTTGCAACGGTATTTTAACAATTATATTTATATTATTATTTATTCTACGAGAGTTTAGCAACACAAAAATACTCAGTCAGGAGCGACTTTTGAGTGGTTGAATCAGGGACATACATTTGCTAGAAATGTGCCAAGGATCGACGTTCAATCTATTTGTGTACATTTAAATTAAATACAACTTGATGAACACAACAATGTCCCGTGTTGTTTAAATGTTGGTAAAATAGGTAAAATAATCAAATTGGACCGATGGCTGCTGCACAAATGTGTTGTGATTTGTGGCCGTTATTATTATAACTATTATTAGTAGTATTATCATCACTCAGTTTTTACACGCACAACTTCAACTTGCTGCATTAAAGTGACTTTTATTTGGATGCTTACAGACCCACAGTTGTAAAAAAAAAAGGAAAAATCACAAGTGGTGAAACAAGTGCTCGTGTGTCAGACGTCCATGACGTCTGGTCTCTTCTGTCACGTGTAGTCGCGTGCGCGCACACACACACACACTCTTCAGTCTGACGTGAAAACGTTTCTCGTGAGCTTTTGGTCCTAAATAGGTCATATACAAGAGTTCTGCTCCAGGACGAGTTCCTCAGTTCGACCGACGACCGTTGGGTTCCAGAACCGGGTCTGTCCCAGATGTTTTCCCGCAGAGAGAAGCTCCATCACGAGAGCCTGAAGTCCGGTTCCGTTGCAGTGACACCGGGGCCCGCTCCGGTGCTGCGTGGAGTCTCGGTTCTTACTCGCAGGCGGACACGCTGCTGATCTTGCCGGTGTTCTCGGTCCACGGCTGCATGTTCTGCAGGGCGAACAGGGAGCTGTTCTGCAGGCACAGCGGGTCCGGAGTCATGGGCTGGTTGATGGACTTCTGGAAGGCCTCTTGCTGGAGCTGCATCAGGATCCGGTTCGCCTGCTGACGCTCCGCTTCTCGCTCCTCCGCAGTCTGTCGCCTGTTCAGAACCAGAACCAGTGAAGTCAGGCGAGTATAGAAGAACAAATGTCATTTTTGGAGGGAATCTGTGGGTTGTTTTCTCACAATTAAAATATATTTTACATTTCTTTATTATTAGAATTATCTAACGGCTGTCGTTCTGTATTCTAGTCAAAAGATCCGAATAAAATTTCTGTCTTATCTAATTGAGATAGTATCGGGAATTGTTTGATAAATACACTTTAATTAAGAACAATCAAAGAAAGTTCATTAAAAAAACAACTTATTGTTTAATTTATTATTTAACAAGTAATCAATAGATGCTAAATAAATAACATACGATATTAAATTAATATAATTATGTGACAAAAATCACATACGATATACTTTGAAATAATGACCCTATTCTATTTTTTTTTTTTTAATAAATCAAGATTAATGTAATAAATAAAACATGTGTTAATAATCCGATGTATTGAATAACGAATATATTTAACAAATAATCACACTAAAGATTTTAAAGCATTTAAATTATGAAACAAATAATCACAACGAATATACTTGAAAATTACGAATTTAATAAATCACGAAATATAAAATAATTTGGGAATCAAATAATCCGTAGTATTTCATTAGAAACAATAATGAATCAAACTAAATATATTTCAAATAATTTCGGGGAATAGGCAACAATTACAATTATTTAGGGAATAATTAATAAGTATTTAATAAGAATAATTCAAATGAATTATTAAGCATCCGTTTATTCTCGTTACCTCCATTTTGTACGTCGGTTCTGGAACCAGGTCTTGACCTGGGCGTCGGTCATCTTCAGGGCCTTGGCCAGCGCCGCCCGCTCGGCGGACGCGAGATACTTCTGCCGGTGGAAGCGTTTCTCCAGCTCGCAGATCTGCAGGCGCGTGAACGAGGTCCGGGGCTTCTTCTTCTTCGGCGGGGTCCGGTTCTGGTAGGGGTGACCTACGCGACGCGTCACAGTAAGGGGTGAGAGAGACACTGGGGCGGGCAGAGGAGAATAGAGGAGGACAGAGGAAGATGGAGGAGGACAGAGGAGGAGGACGTGAGCGAAGCAGCGAGAGGCAGAAGCAGCAGCAGCTGAAGAATAACTGATAAATTATCTTTATTCTACTTCAGCACCTACGTCACTGCCGGTTTTAATATACAGTATTAAACGACAACAACATTTTTGATTCGCCGATTTCTTGCATTTATTTATATATATATATATTATTATTATGTTATTATTATTATGATTATTATTATTATTATTATTATTATAAATAATTATTATTATGATGCATTTAATCCGTTCATTTATTGTAGTTTCACTTTAAGAATCAGACATTTTTTATTCAAAGTTTATAAAACCAATTTGTTAGAAAAGACGATTAAAAGTAAAATAAAATCTGTAACTTGTTATATTTATATAAAAAAAAATGAATTCAAAGCTTATAAAATCAATTTGTTAGAAAAGACGATTAAAAGTAAAATAATATATATATATAACAAGTTACAGACTTTATTTTACTTGTAATCGTCTTTTCTAACAAATTGGTTTTGTAAACTTGGAATAAAAAATGTCTGATTCTTAAAGTGAAACTACAACAAATGAACGGATTAAATGCATAATAATAATAATTAATTCAAACACCTTTAGAAACTAATAACAGAAGAACGAAAGTCGTCATTACATTGATTTAAAGGCGGAACGATCAGGGATGTAAAATATTAATTTCAATAATAACCACAGACATTACCAAAAAAAAGATAATGTATTAATATACTGTATATTTTTCTCTGTTTTTTATTTACGTTTTTAAAAATTCAGAAATGTTTCCGCAAAAAGTACAATAATAATATTATTGAATATTGTTTTGATTGTTTAAGCGTTTTGTGACCCTGGTCTGGAAAAGCGCTATATAAATAAAAAATGACTTACTTACTTACTATAATTCGATATTTTTCTTAAAGATATTTGGGTTTTATTTCTACAAATTATAATCAATTATTATCGTCTACATGATCTCGTTGTGACGCAGATAAAGGCATGTTACCGGTGAAGCGGTCTTTCGTGTACCGCCTGTTACTCTCCATCCACGGGAAGGTCAGTGTTCCCAGGTTGGTTCCGTTCGGAGGTCCAGCTGGACTCCCGCCGCCCAGAGGTCTGTGGGCCGGTACTCGGATGACACCGGCAGAGTTCATGTTGGTCCCGTTCACGCCCATGTTCATGTGGTAGGACCCACCGAGGCTCTGGACCCCGCAGGGCCCACCGGTACCGCCGTTGTATCCGCCGCCGGCGCAGGCGAACCCGCCGCCGTAGTAGTCCGGTTCGGGCATCCTCTGGCCCAGCATGCAGCTCTGCTCCACGGTACTGAGGATCTGGTCGATGCCGAAGCTGATGGGCTCCACGTGCGAGTGCTGCTGCAGGTGCGCGCCCAGCAGTCCAAGGTGGTCCATGGCCTGTGGACCCCCCGAGCCAGGCTCTGCTGAACCCGTCCTTCCAGAGGCGTCTCTCCGTGCGGGTCCTCCGAGTGTCTCTGCGGGACCCGAGCGCGCCCGAGTCCTCCAGCTCCGAGTTACCTTCTGAGTGTGTGTGTCTGTGTGTGGAGGCTGGACTGCGTGAGACCCCCCCCCCCCCCTCATGCCCCCCCAACTCCCACGCAACCCACACCCGGCCCGTCCGCCCGTGCACATCAATCACAATACCAAACAGACATCCGAGACCCAGTTGTGTGGTTCCGTTTCTGATTACGTCATGATTTCTTGTCGAATAGCACACACGCGCTCACACACAGGCACAGTAACACACACACACACACACACACACCGCTTGAATCAGAAAAGTATTGTCTCACTGCTAAAACAGTGAAGTTGTGTTGTTGTTGTCTTGTCATTATCAGTGTTAAAACAGTTTAGTTGTGTCGTTGTTGTCACATTATTATCAGTGCTAAAACGGTGAAGTTGTGTTGTTGTTGTCTTGTCAATGTCAGTGTTAAAACGGTTTAGTTGTGTCGTTGTTGTCTCATTATCTGCGCTAAAACGGTGAAGTTGTGTTGTTTTTGTCTTGTCATTATCATCCCTAAAACAGTAAACTTGTGTTGTTGTCTTCATTGTTGTCTGAAATCATTAGTTCTAAAACAGTGAAGTTGTGTTGTTGTCGTCATTGTTGTTGTCTTGAAACTATCAGTGCTAAAACAGTGAAGTTGTGTTGTTGTTGTCTCATCATTATCATCCCTATATCGGTGAAGTTGTGTTGTTGTCGTCATTGTTGTTGTCTTGAAACTATCAGTGCTAAAACAGTGAAGTTGTTTTGTTGTTGTCTCATCATTATCATCCCTATATCGGTGAAGTTGTGTTGTTGTCGTCATTGTTGTTGTCTTGAAACTATCAGTGCTAAAACAGTGAAGTTGTGTTGTTGTTGTCTCATCATTATCGGCCCTAAAACAGTGAAGTTGTGTTGTTGTTGTCTCATCATTATCGGCCCCAAAACGGTAAAGTTGTGTTGTTGTTGTCTCATCATTATCGGCCCCAAAACGGTAAAGTTGTGTTGTTGTCGTCATTGTTGTTGTCTTGAAACTATCAGTGCTAAAACAGTGAAGTTGTGTTGTTGTTGTCTCATCATTATCATCCCTATATCGGTGAAGTTGTGTTGTTGTCGTCATTGTTGTTGTCTTGAAACTATCAGTGCTAAAACAGTGGAGTTGTGTTGTTGTTGTGTCAACACTATCTGTGCTAAAACAGTGAAGTTGTGTTGTTGTTGTCTCATCATTATCGGCCCTAAAACAGTGAAGTTGTGTTGTTGTTGTCTCATCATTATCGGCCCCAAAACGGTAAAGTTGTGTTGTTGTCTTCATTGTTGTTGTCTTGAAACTATCAGTGCTAAAACAGTGAAGTTGTGTTGTTGTTGTCTCATCATTATCATCCCTATATCGGTGAAGTTGTGTTGTTGTCGTCATTGTTGTTGTCTTGAAACTATCAGTGCTAAAACAGTGGAGTTGTGTTGTTGTTGTGTCAACACTATCTGTGCTAAAACAGTGAAGTTGTGTTGTTGTTGTCTCATCATTATCGGCCCTAAAACAGTGAAGTTGTGTTGTTGTTGTCTCATCATTATCGGCCCCAAAACGGTAAAGTTGTGTTGTTGTTGTCTCATCATTATCGGCCCCAAAACGGTAAAGTTGTGTTGTTGTCTTCATTGTTGTTGTCTTGAAACTATCAGTGCTAAAACAGTGAAGTTGTGTTGTTGTTGTCTCATCATTATCGGCCCCAAAACGGTAAAGTTGTGTTGTTGTCTTCATTGTTGTTGTCTTGAAACTATCAGTGCTAAAACAGTGAAGTTGTGTTGTTGTTGTCTCATCATTATCATCCCTATATTGGTGAAGTTGTCTTCATTGTTATTGTCTTGTCACTATCAGTTCTAAAAAAGTGAAGTTGTGTTGTTGTCTTGAAACTATCAGTGCTAAAACAGTGTAGTTGTGTTGTCGTCCAACAGCGTTATGAAATGTTAATGTTCAGCAGAGTCCCGGCGGGCCGGGGAGCAGGAGAGCGGGTCAATGAACCGGCCTTTAATTCTTCATGTAATGGTGTGACGCTGCAGCGGCGAGTGTTAATAAATAACTCCGGTTATTTACGAGCGTCGCTTCCTCTCATTGATCATCTCACGACGTCATTACACTTTTTAATGAGCCCGACCCGGACGCACACCGACACGTCGAGGCTGCTGTGTTCAGGGGAAAAGCGGCGACACATGAATTATTAAGTCCGCAAACGCACACACATCCGTCAGTGCTGTGAGTCATTAAAACACGGTTTCACGTTCTGGAAGATTCTGACCCAAACATTCCTCCACATTTATGCCGACTCTTGCTCTGAGAGGTGAGTGAGTGACAGGACCTCTTGTCTGCTCCATTCTCTTGGAGTTCCTACCTGCAGACTTGTTGACCTCTGACCCGGAGCTAGTTGGCGCCGGCTCTTTCAGCATGATGCACTTTCCCTTCAACACTTGCTGGAAGGTCCGGAGCTGTCAGAGCGGTGGAGTACCAAGAGGAGCTCGTCTGCTGTTGCGTATTTGTGAGGGTTTAACACACCGGACTGTGAATAAAGTACTGAATACAGTAAATGCTGCAGGTTTCTGAGCCTCCTGACACACGTCGGTTCTGATCCGTCAACCTTCCCATACAAGGCCCGGTGTGGGTGGACGGTTGAAGTCGACCTCGGTGGACGTGCACAAACTCGGGGCTCTTCTCGGAATAGTCCGGAGGCCGAAGGCTCGAAAACTCCTTGTCATCGTTTGACGTGAGATTCGTGTGAACTTCCCGACGATCGGAACTTCTCAATCAAAAGTGAATGGAATTGATTTGCTTGTGGGAACGACATGTTCTCTCGGCTGTGGGAGCTGGAAGAGACGTCGGAGAAAGTTCCTGTTCGAGGGCGGATCACAATAAGTGAGCTGAGCTGAGAGGTTAATGTCTGTCACACTCATGTCAGTTAGAAAGTCAGTTGGCAAGTGAGTTTGGAGTAGTTCAGTTAGCAGTAGGTCAGTAATTGATATAGCAGCAGGTTAGATAGCACGTGAGATAGCAGCAGGTCAGTTAGCAGTAGGTCAGTTAGCAGTAGGTTAGTTAGCATGTAAGTTAGTGATATAGCAGCAGGTCATCTAGCAAGTTAGTAATGTCAGATAGCAGGACAGATAGCATGTCAGTTAGCAAGTGAGTTAGTATTTCAGTTAGCGGGACAGATGGCAAGTGAGTTAGCATGTCAGTTACTAGGTCAGATAGCATTCAGTTAGAATTTCAGTTCACAGGACAGATAGCAAGTCAGTTAGCATTTCAGTTAACAGGTCAGATAGCGTGTCAGTTAGCATATCAATTGGCAGGTCAGATAGCAAGTGCGTTAGCCGTAGGTCAGATAGCATGTCAGTTAGCAAGTGAGTTAGTGTTATAAGAATATTTCAGTTAGCAGGACAGATGGCAAGTGAGTTAGCATGTCAGTTACCAGGTAAGATAGCATTCAGTTAGAATTTCAGTTAGCAGGTCAGATATCGTGTCAGTTAGCACGTCAATTAGCAGGTCAGATAGCAAGTGCGTTAGCCGTAGGTCAGTTAGCAGGTCAGTTAGCATGTCAGTAAGAGTATATAGCAGCAGGTCAGCGATCAACTTAGTTAGCAAGTCAGTAAGCATGCTGTTTAGCATGTCATTTAGCAAATGAGTTAGCATGCTTCACTTACAAGTCAATTAGCAGGTCAGATAGCAGGTGTTAGCATTTCAGTTAGCAGGTCAGTTAGCATTTCAGCTAGCAAGTCAGTTACTAAGTGAGTTAGCAGCAGGTCAGTTAGCAGGAAGGAAGAGCTCCACTCCTGGTTCATGTTATCTATTATCTAATGTGTGAAACCATAAGCTAGGATGCTGACAGTGGTCCAGGTCTATTCGTCGTGGTCGCTCCAGGGACTCGGGGACCATCAACCGCCAAAATAAAAGTGCCACCATGACTCAGGAGGCAGAACCTTCCTTCGGCCACAGATGGTCTCTGTCAGGACCACCGGTCCTCCTACATGCTGCCGTTGAAGACTCAAGTGTTTCCTGCAGCAGCAGCTGGGAGACCTCTGCTGGACACACGGGAGGAACATCATCATCATCATCATCATCAACATCATCATCTCTCCCTGATGCGTCTGTCAACAGGGTCAGACCTCTGACTCGGAGCTGGGATGTTCCTGAGTCAGAGTGGGTGGATGGGTCTTCATCTCGATTGTAGCTGAGTCAGCAGCAAGTGCAGAGCTGTCACTCACCTGAAGACTCCGCCTTCTGACGTTTGTTTTAATATGGAGTCACATGGCCGGATCACATGACCGCCGGGACTCGGATCCGAAGCCCGCGACACAAGTCGCCGCCGAAGTGACGACACACACTTGATGAAGTTCACGAAGCGACGACTCCGAGCCCACCAAGACTAACACACAGGTTTGTGTTTCCATTAGCTCTGAGGGGTTTTTAACGACGGCCCACATTAGTGTAACACACACTTGAGAGAGAGACTGGCTGGTGCCTGTGTCGCCCCAGGGGTTTGTGCTCTGGTCCTAATGACGTGTCGAGGATCCACAATCTGCTCTCATTTCTTCACACACTCAGATTAACAACCGTCCTCCTGCTGTTGAGCAGCTGGATTATTTCACTCTCCGTCCATCCTCGCGCCGCACCGACACACTCATCCATCAAGAACATTTTTATTTCCACTTCGCAAGTTCGACGAGAGAGACGCCAGAGCAACTTGGCTTCCTCCACGTCTCGCCGAGGCCTGAGGTCTGGTCCTGCTAGGAAGTGATCCGACAACCTTTGGTTCTTACGTTTTAAACTGTGTCTGCATCTGTTGACGTCCAGAGACATTTGAGAAGATCTCGGCTGACGACGGAAGAACGAAGAAGCAAGTGAAGCAACAGAGTGTGTGTGTGTGCGTGTGTGTGTGTGTGTGTGCGCTGGTGGGTGTGCGCTGGTGGGTGTTTTGACTGAATATGTTTTCACCTCTGTGTTTGTATTTCTCATTTTCTAAAGGTCAAAGGTCGACTCTAATTGGCTTAATGGACTGTCTGGACCCAAACAAGCAGATATCGGGTCAGCGAGGATCAGAGAAGGAAACCTCAAGAGGAGAAGCCTAACACAGCCTCAGACAAAACACTACACAAGCTCCACACACACGCGCACACGCACGAGCACACACTCATTCGCATACACACACTCACAGATACACACTAATAGCCAATACCCACATACACAAGAGTCGAGGAGGTCGAAGTTGCAAGAATCAAGGATGCGGACGAACTTGCCAGAGTGAGAGTCGATGACGTGGAAAAAAAGAGTGAGAGTCGATGACGTGGAAAAAAAGAGTGAGAGTCGATGACGTGGAAAAAAAGAGTGAGAGTCGATGACGTGGAAAAAAAGAGTGAGAGTCGAGGACGTGGAAAAAAGGGTGAGAGTCGAGGACGTGGATAAAAGGGTGAGAGTCCAGGACGTGGAAAAAAGAGTGAGAGTCGAGGGCGGACGAGGAACACGTGAGAGTCTAGGAAAACGCGAGAGTGAGAGCCGAGGAACACGCGAGAGTGAGAGCCGAGGAACACGCGACACTGAGAGCCGAGGAACCCGCGAGAGTGAGAGCCGAGGAACACGCGAGAGTGAGAGCCGAGGAACACGCGACACTGAGAGCCGAGGAACCCGCGAGAGTGAGAGTCGAGGAACACGCGACACTGAGAGCCGAGGAACCCGCGAGAGTGAGAGTCGAGGAACACGCGAGAGTGAGAGTCGAGGGCGGACGAGGAACACGCGAGAGTGAGAGTCGAGGAACACGCGACACGTGAGAGCCGAGGAACACGCGACACTGAGAGCCGAGGAACCCGCGAGAGTGAGAGTCGAGGAACACGCGAGAGTGAGAGTCGAGGGCGGACGAGGAACACGCGAGAGTGAGAGTCGAGGAACACGCGAGAGTGAGAGTCGAGGAACACGCGAGAGTGAGAGTCGAGGGCGACGCGTGAGGGTCGAAAGTGAGAGTCGAGTGCGGCGAGGAACACGCTAGAGTGAGAGTCGAGGGCGACGAGGAACACGCTAGAGTGAGAGTCGAGGGCGACGAGGAACACGCTAGAGTGAGAGTCGAGTGCGGCGAGGAACACGCTAGAGTGAGAGTCGAGGGCGACGAGGAACACGCTAGAGTGAGAGTCGAGGGCGACGAGTGAGAGTCGAGCGCGGCGAGGAACACGCTAGAGTGAGAGTCGAGGGCGACGAGGAACACGCGGGAGTGAGAGTCGAGGGCGACGAGGAACACGCGAGAGTGAGAGTCGAGGGCGACGAGGAACACGCTAGAGTGAGAGTCGAGGGCGACGAGGAACACGCGAGAGTGAGAGTCGAGGGCGACGCGTGAGAGTCGAGCGCGGCGAGGAACACGCTAGAGTGAGAGTCGAGGGCGACGAGGAACACGCGAGAGTGAGAGTCGAGGGCGACGAGGAACACGCTAGAGTGAGAGTCGAGGGCGACGAGGAACACGCTAGAGTGAGAGTCGAGGGCGACGAGGAACACGCTAGAGTGAGAGTCGAGGGCGACGAGGAACACGCAAGAGTGAGAGTCGAGGGCGACGAGGAACACGCTAGAGTGAGAGTCGAGGGGGACGAGGAACACGCTAGAGTGAGAGTCGAGGGCGACGAGGAACACGCAAGAGTGAGAGTCGAGGGCGACGAGGAACACGCTAGAGTGAGAGTCGAGGGGGACGAGGAACACGCTAGAGTGAGAGTCGAGGGCGACGAGGAACACGCTAGAGTGAGAGTCGAGGCCGACGAGGAACACGCTAGAGTGAGAGTCGAGGCCGACGAGGAACACGCTAGAGTGAGTCTAAGATTTTGTGAACCAACTAGTTAAACCTCAGTTTTGTGTGAGTTCAGTTAAAGTGAGTTTTGGTTCATCAAGGAATGTAAGTTTCATCTTTGATCTGAATCACTCACAGGACCTTGGATCTCTGAGGGTCCATGAGAGGAGAAGGTGATCCAGAACTGTGTCAGAGATAGAGGGTCCACTCTGCTCCCTGCACATAAATAAGGACACGTGTGACGGCAGCGCTGAAGAGCAGCTGCAGGAAGCTGCACAAACACTCCTCACGGTGACCTCTGACCTGGGAAGAACCCTTGAACATGACATGAGACTTCCTCAATGAACTCAAGTTATTGTGAACTCTTTCTCAAGTCATATATATATATATCACATGACACACACGCATGAGAGAGGGAGTGTGTGTCTTTGTGTGAGGGTGTGTGTAAGTAAGTGTGTGCGTGCCTTTCTCTGTGTGTGTGTCTTTGTGCAAGTTGTAAGTGTCTAAAAGAGAATGTGTTTTCGAATGTTATCATTTGTCTGTGTGTGTGTGTGCGTGTATTTGTGTGTAAGAAAGAATGTGTGTTTTTGAATGCTAATGCGTGTCTCTTTGTGTGTGTATGTATTTGTGTGTCTTTCTTTGACTTGTGCACTTTTGCGTTTGTGTGTACATTGTTGTCTTTCTGTGAGTGTATTTCTCTTGCACTGTGCGTGTATTTGTGTCTCTGTGTGAGTTTTTCTGTGTCTGTATGTGTTTGCGTCTCTCTGCAAGTGTGTATTTATTTGTGTGTATATGGTGTCTTCCTGTGTCTTCTGTGAGCTTTTCTGTGTCTATATGTGTTTGCGTCTCTCTGCAAGCGTGTATTTATTTATATTTGTGTGTATATGGCGTTTTCCTGTGAGTATTTGTGTATTTGTTGGCTTGTTCGTGCGTCTGTGTGTCTTTCTTTAAGTTTGTGTGAGTGCAGTTTGTGTGTTTGTCTATCTGTGTGTTGTGTGTGCGTGCGTGCATGTCTTTCTTGGAGTTTGTGTGAGTGTATTCCTGTGCCTGTTTGTCCATCTGTGTCTAGTATGTGAGTGTGTAGTAGAAGATGAAGCCCTTGAACGAGTCAGTCGTCACTCACCGACATAAGCAGTGCAGCTGTAAAACTGACCAGAGATCAGTCAGACGGTCTCATCACTCTGACACAAGCAGCCGGCCTGTAGCAAGTGTGTGTGTTTGTGTGTGTGTGTGTCTGGAGGGTTTGTAATTTTAACAACATTTAATTGGCCAAACTTTTGTTGGACAAGCGGAGGAGGAATGCTCGCATCAATCTCGCACCAATTACAAGTGGCTCCATGCCGGTCGGCCCCCAGTCACCGTGACAACCAGGATGATTGATGACCCTCGGCAACGATTCTCTAACCTGATCAGGCAAATTACTGCACCAACCACCGAGCCATCTGAGGCCCACACACACAAATTAAATCCAGCCAGCTCATCGCCTCAACACACTGACACTCTTTCTCACTTATGTCAGCCACACGCCGATCCCCTGCCTCTCACACACACACAGAAGAAACACACTCACAAACACACACACACACACAGAAAAAACACACTCACAAACATACACACACACACAGAAGAAACACTCTCACTAACATACACACACACACAGAAGAAACACTCTCACTAACATACACACAGAAGAAACACACTCACAAAAAATAAACACAGACAGAACGAAAACACAATACAAACATAAGTACAGGCACAAATGAAACACACTCACAAACATAAGTACAGACATACAAGAAACATACAAACATAAGCACAAACTATGTCTCACACACACACTTACAAACACACACACTCATACACATTAAGACACACATACATACACACAGACACACACTGAGAGAGATACACAGACACACATTGAAGACACAGAAGAAACACACTCACAAACACACACACACACAGAAAAAACACACTCACAAACATACACACACACACAGAAGAAACACTCTCACTAACATACACACAGAAGAAACACACTCACAAAAAATAAACACAGACAGAACGAAAAACACAAACATAAACACACACACAGAAGAAACACACTCACAAACATACACACACACAGAAGAAACACACTCACAAACATACACACACACAGAAGAAACACACTCACAAACACACACACATACAGAAAAAACACACTCACAAACATACACACACACACAGAAGAAACACTCTCACTAACATACACACAGAAGAAACACACTCACAAAAAATAAACACAGACTGAACGAAAAACACAAACATAAACACACACACAGAAGAAACACACTCACAAACATACACACACACAGAAGAAACACACTCACAAACATACACACACACAGAAGAAACACACTCACAAACATACACACAGACACAAATGAAACACACTCACAAACATAAACACAGACACAAATGAAACACACTCACAAACATAAACACAGACACAAATGAAATGCACATAAACACAGACACAAATGAAACACACAAACATAAACACAGACAAATGAAACACACTCACAAACAAACACAGACACAACGAAAAACACTTACACAAGAAACACACACAAACGAAACACTTAAAAACATAAGCACAGACACAAACGAAACACAAACATACACAAATGAAACGCATAAACACAGACACAAATGAAACACACTTACAAACATAAGCACAGACACAAATGAAACACACATAAACACAGACACAAACAAAACACACAAACCTAGGCACATACACAATACAAACATAAGTACAGGCACAAATGAAACACACTCACAAACATAAGTACAGACATACAAGAAACATACAAACATAAGCACAAACTATGTCTCACACACACACTTACAAACACACACACTCATACACATTAAGACACACTTACATACATACACACAGACACACACTGAGAGAGATACACAGACACACATTGAAGACACAGAAGAAACACACTCACAAACACACACACACACAGAAAAAACACACTCACAAACATACACACACACACAGAAGAAACACTCTCACTAACATACACACAGAAGAAACACACTCACAAAAAATAAACACAGACAGAACGAAAAACACAAACATAAACACACACACAGAAGAAACACACTCACAAACATACACACACACAGAAGAAACACACTCACAAACATACACACACACAGAAGAAACACACTCACAAACATACACACAGACACAAATGAAACACACTCACAAACATAAACACAGACACAAATGAAACACACTCACAAACATAAACACAGACACAAATGAAACGCACATAAACACAGACACAAATGAAACACACAAACATAAACACAGACAAATGAAACACACTCACAAACAAACACAGACACAACGAAAAACACTTACACAAGAAACACACACAAACGAAACACTTAAAAACATAAGCACAGACACAAACGAAACACAAACACACACAAATGAAACGCATAAACACAGACACAAATGAAACACACTTACAAACATAAGCACAGACACAAATGAAACACACATAAACACAGACACAAACAAAACACAAACCTAGGCACATACACAATACAAACATAAGTACAGGCACAAATGAAACACACTCACAAACATAAGTACAGACATACAAGAAACATACAAACATAAGCACAAACTATGTCTCACACACACACTTACAAACACACACACTCATACACATTAAGACACACACCTACACTGAGAGACACACACACATGATGACTCACACACACACGCAGAGACACACACACACACACACACACACACACAGTGACTCACACACATACACCATCACACACCTACACTGAGAGACACACACACACACCTACACTGAGAGACACACACACACACGCAGA
>NC_141828.1:6482287-6489787 GCF_982586985.1 Callionymus lyra
TGTGTGTGTCAGCTGTGTGTGTGTCAGGTGTGTGTGTGTGAGGTGTGTGTGTGTGTGTGTCAGGTGTGTGTGTGTCAGGTGTGTGTGTGTGTCAGGTGTGTGTTCATACACACTCTCACCCTCGGCGGCCTGCAGGACACTGACGTCCAGACCCCTGAAGGTCCTCCTGGACATCTGCTCCAGGGCGCTCAGCGGGTTCAAGGACAGCGACCAGTCCGGGAATCCGCGTCTGATCTGCGGCTTGTCTGCGCTGTGGACGCGACGGATGCTGCGGAGCTGCTTCGCCGAGGGTCTCCTGAGGATGTCCTCGATGCCGAAGGGGGTCAGCGGCGGGCCGGGGGTCACGGGGGGCGGAGGCGGGTCCAGCCTCCTCGAACTTGTGGACCTCTGGTCCTGCGAGGGCATGATGTGCAGAAGAAACTCCAGAGATCCGTCGGAGAACACGTCAGGTGATCACGAGCCTCGTACCCCCAAAACTGACCCCCCCACCCACCACCACACCACCCTCCAGGCCCAGGTCCGCCCGATGCGGTCCCCCATCAGAGACTGAATCCAAGAACCACAGTGATGAAGACCTGCTCCCTCTCTCTTCACGGGTGAGTGGGAGGAGTCTCCCCCGCAGGTCATGATCACACAGTGAACGAATACAAATCCTCTATTGAAACTTTGTTTTTGGACTTAAAAAATACACATTTCAAGGTAAATATATAAAAAAAATTGTAATGTAAACGAGAACTTGATCAATATCTCTATTAATATCCCATAATTCAAAAAACTATTTTTTAACTAGATTTCATTAATTTAATCTTTAAAAAATAATCCCTGAGTGACTCTTGACATCACCTGCTGTGTCAAGAGTCACTGGACACAGAGGATGAGGATCAGCACCGCCAGGTTTGTGAATGACCTGCATGTGTTTTTCATCATGTTTTTAAAAAAAACAAAAAAAACATGCAGTCGTCATGACAGACACTTCAAGTTCAGTGGTGCCGGTTCTTCTGGGTGACCTTGACATTTGACCCTTGACCGGTCTTCTCCCGCTGAAGTGACCAGAGGCTCCTGCAGAACAGCATCACTACGGCTCGTGTCATTAAAGTTTTTTCTATGTCTTCTTAAGTTTTACCAGCAGACATAAGAAGCTGCTGCGTTAGAATCCAAGTCTGCAGGAACAAGAGGAACAAAAGGAACAAGAGGAACAAGAGGAACAAGAGGAACAAGAGGAACAAGAGGAAACCCTAGAAGACAAGACAAGGATCACGACGAACATCTACACTCTCAACTATGTGAGCGTCAACTCATTGGTGCTGCTGAAGTTGTTTAAGATTATGATGGTCACACACTCTATTACACACTCTCTCTCTCTCTCACAAACACACACACACACGCGCGCACTCACATAGCTGAATGAAATATGACTTTAGCTATGCACTATTTAAAAAAGTATATATTTATTCTATTTATAACATATTTATATTTATACTTTTACATACATTAATTATAATATGCAATATTTAAAACGTTATTTATTTATTCTGTTTATACTATATTGCACTATTTTAACTTATTAATATTTATATTTATACTTTTTATATATACATTCACTCTGCTTTGTTTTTTTTACGGTTGCCAAGCAACGACATTTCTTTGCCAGTTTCTCTGCTGTGTTTTCTGTGCAATGACAATAAATCCACAGCTGCTATTATGCTGCCCTCTGGTGTTCAACTGTTGTCATTACCTCTGGTATAACCATCTTCTTTTTGTTGTAACATTTCTTCACAAAGTTGTGTTTGATACGGTGGCCCAGAGGTGCAAATAAAATATACAAACTCTGAAAGAAAATAGCAATTTTAACAAAAAATCTTCTGAAACACTTCTGTTTTAAGTTTTTTGTTTTGTTTTGCTCCAGCGAAGAATGTAAAAACAATTTTTTCAAGACATATTTGCATAAACTGTGACATCATTGCTGAAAGGTTTTGCTAAATCAGCGGAAACAGTTATTTTATTACTGACAGTTACCTTTGTATATATTGACTACATTTTGAAAATGTCGTGCATATGAACAGGATCCTTTTATAATGTTGTTTTCTTATTTTATTTCAAGATTGAAAAGATTTGCACTTATATACTGTTATATATTTCCACCAGAAGGTGTCACTGTGGCCACACTGTTGAACGTGTCAACCCTGTTTAGCTGCTGAGATCTCGCGTGAGATTGTGTGATATAAGTTTTCTGAATAAAAACTGCAGCAGAAGTTGTTGTCCGAATATAAATATGAGAAAAGTCTATTTAACCAACGGGTGAAGAAACATTATAGATGAGTCACTGCCGGACATGAAGACTAATGAGCAGCGCCTGTTGCTGAGCCGCCCCTTAAATAGGTGAACTAGGCCGGAGCTTATGTGACCTTTTCATAACTCGGATCATTTTCAGGTTTGGTGATGATCAGTGTGGAATAAAGGGTCCAGATAAAAGGTCCAGAAGGTCCAAACCACACACTTGTCAGATGAGGTTGGAGAACGTGTCGCGTCCTCCACCAATGGGACCAGTGAGTGGGAGGTTTGGCAGGAGGAGGAGGATCCCACAGAGAGTTCTCCCGCCGGAGCTCACATCTTCACCGGACCCTCAAACTGATCCATCCCCACCTGAGCCTGTTTCCTGTCCTTCGACGTCTGGAGCAGAACTTCTTTCACAATGACCGGCAGTCCAGTCCAAGCCTCGGGGGCCGAGGTGACGTAGAACTTTCTGTTTTGATCCGCCACAGTAGAAGCTTTGGACCTTCAGGTTCTGATCGATGTTGACACGTCAGACCTGAACGAGGTCATAACTCCTTCTGGTTCAACGTCTAATCAGACATGACAGTCATTTTTATGTAAGTAACTAAGTAAGTAAGTAATAGTTATTCGTAAAGATCTTTCTAGACCCGAGTCACAAAGAGCTTTAACAATCAATACACTATTAAAGTATATACTTAAAAGATTACACACATAAGACAAACAATCAAACAATCAAGAACGATACACAGTTACAGTATATACTGTACTTTAAAGGTTAAGACACATAAGACACACACAGGAATCTTTGTGTATTTAAAGGTTGAACCAGTTTAAATATTTGAATAAAAACAAAGAAAAAAAAGAATATTTTCAAGTTGTCTTTAATTTATTTTACGCATAGATTTTATTGTTGAAATTACAATAATTTTAATTAAAAAGTATATTTAATTCAACAGGCTGATGAAGTAATAGGGAAGTACATCAGTGCCATTATTTAATATTTGTTATATTTTAATTTCAATTATTCAATATTTTAATTTCTCAATATCTTTTATGTTTTATTTTCGATTATTCAATATTTGTTATATTTTCATTTCGATTATTCAATATTTGTTAATTCGTAGCCTTTTAAATTAAATATATAAAAATACGAAGCCTTTTAAATTCATCATAACCACCAGACAAAACCAAACGAGTACAGAGTTACTGGATCGTACTTTTGTCACAGAACAAACATTATAAAGAGAGTCAGACTCACCAGATATGAACTAATTATGAAACATGACATTGATTGACAAAAGTTCAAGGGCAGGTTTTGAACCCGCGACCTCTCATAACTCACTGAGATAAACAGATGTTGTTGATAAAAGATGTGAACATGATATTAAAACATAAATTCTGTTTAAATCCTTTGACATCAAAATCTACTGATTGATCGTAAGATGTGGTTTAAGATGTTTAAACTCCAGACGTTAAAACAAAGTTGATACTTTGTCATGAAAATATCTAAACTGATGCTGCAGTGATGACGTCACCTGATCGGTTATACAAGTATGATCCAGTAACTCTGTACTCGTTTGGTTAAGACTTGTGTTTTCTTTTATATTGAACTTAAAAGGCTTCGTATTTTTTTATATTGAATTTAAAAGGCTAAGAATTAAAAAAAAATTATGAATAGTTGAAATTAAAATATTACAAATATTGATTATTTAAAATGATTTCAATCTTTAAATATTCGAAAAAATAAATTCAACCGTTAATAAATTCATATTCTGATGGCACTGATGTACTTCCATTAAATATATATTTTTTATTATTATTTAAATTACAATCAAGCTCTTTGTTTAACCCTCGTGTTATCCCAGGGTCACAGTTATCTCAGGGTCACAGTGACAGGGTCACCGAAAACTAACCTCCTTGACAGCTTTTTTTTTTTCATGGAAGCTGAGAAGGTCGTTTACCTTTCCCCGGAGACAACAAGGGATACCTCAAACACATTTCATTTCAGGCCTTTGGGTCACATTGACCCTGATACAATACAGGGGTTAGAGAAAATGTATTAATTTTAAAGTTTGAATTAAAATAAATAAACAAATATTCATGTTATTGTCAAGATGGTCGACGTTAACAATCATACACACATTTTCAAGATTGTTAAAGACAGTTTGTTGATTATTAAACAAATTGAAACAGATTTTCCTCGTATGATTGAGTTTGACCTCGTTGACCTGGGGAGGTCTTCAGGTCCAGACTCTCACAAGGTGGACTGAGCTGGACATCAGAGCAGGACGAAGGTCTTTGACGGCGTCTCATCGTGGTGGTCTCGTCGTGGGAGTCTTGTCACCGTGACTCGACAGTTCCCCCGTCACGAAGGTCTCATCACGGTGGTCTCGTCGTGAGAGTCTTGTCACCGTGACTCGACAGTTCTCCCGTCACGAAGGTCTCATCACGGTGGTCTTGAGTTTTTGATTTTCAACAGTCCAAGTATTAAAGACTGGTGTGGAGATTGTTTATTTGTTGTGCTGCTCAAGGGCTGAAGCTTCCTGGAAGGATTCTTCCTTTTAATGAAGAAGAATAAGGTCACATGACTCAGTGAGAGTCAAAGTCTTTCTAGAGCACTTTACGTCCTGAGACAAAGGTGCATGACGCCCTCTGGTGGACAGCTGCAGGTACTGTCTGACAAGTGTGAGTCCACTCTGGCCTGGGAACCTCTCTTGGATCCATGGTCAGCACCAATGTTATGGTACATTTGTTTCTTCATTATTCAATATTAAAAAAAATTAAAAAAATACTTCAATAAAAACATATATAACATGATCAAATAATGAAGACACAAAAGTCCTTCAATAAAACAAAACAGTTACACAAAATTAAAGTTAACTTAAGATGTATTTATTGAAACATGTTGTTTTTTTATCAACACAACCTTCATTTTTAATTTTTATTTAAATGGTTGTTTTTATTGAAGCTACTGTTTGTTTGGATTTAATAATTAAGACAAAAACATCAAACAAATGTCCAAACACAACAAAAAAGTGTTCGGTTGAAGAAAACTATTTCAATTAAAAAGCTACATTTTTATTTTTAAATATCATTTTAATATATATTATATTATTTTTGATTGAAGCAACGTTTCTTTATTGAAAATATTTTAATTGATACATTTTTTTATTTTTGAATAAGGCTAATTAATAAATAAAGCAAAAAACTTTTTTAATGAAGAATATATTTTGTTATAGAAGCAATTAGTTTTGGAAAGAAAAATAAATTTATTGAATTTTATTTTAATTAATTAAAATTATTTTCTTATTCTTGATTGACACATCTTTTGTAAAAGACGTGTCAATCAACTTGTTTTTTATTGAAAATATTCTTTTGAATTGACCTTTGTTTTTTTAAAAAATTCTTTGAATAAACCAACTTTTTTAAAATAATAATTTGATTGAAGTAACTTTATTGTTTGATCTAAAACACATAAAACACTACAGTTAATCTTCATACAATGTCAGACTCGGCTACACATCCCTGTGTTGCGTGGGTTTACTCCGGACACTCCGGTTTCCTCCCACAGTCCAAGAACATACAGAGGTCGATTAAGAACTTGGGGATATGGTCCATAGAGTGTGTGTGTGAATGATTGTGTGTCAGGCTGGCGTCCTGTCCAGGGTGTCCCCCGCCTCTCGCCCAAGGAAACCGGGACAGCCCTCCCACGACCTCCTCTCCCTCCTTTCATCTCCTCCTCTCACCTGATCTCACCCTCATGCCTCCCTCTCTCTCTCTCTCCTCCTCCCTCTCGTCTAAAATTCACTTACAGCTATAATTGCGTCCGCCTCTGCTGCCTCACGCTGGCCGTCATGTGATGCCAGCGAGGTCTTGTGAATGGGTCTTGTGTGGAGGAGCTGCTTCTGAACTACGGCGTGCACTTTAACCTGTTACTGACCGCTGCGGCGTGACCACGCCTCCGCCGCTGTCATCAAGCGTAGCCCGTGGAAGCTCTCGCTCACTCGCTCTGGACTTCACGCCGACGTCTTCATGGCTGAAGAGCTGTTGCTTCCGTCCTCAGGGAAAACCTCGTCGGTGAGTTGAGACTTTGCTAGTTCGCTCTGAGGCTAATCCTGCAGTGAAGGAATGTGCGAGTGTGTGTTTGTGTGAGTCTTTCATCCGAGAGTGTAACTAAAGTGAGATCGAAGGCCTCGGGCCCGTCAGGCTCTTCACGGCGGGAGGAGTTTAGATGGTCAGCTGATCGTGGAAATGTTACGCTCATTCATCGTCAGCTCCAGAGGTTTTTGTAACATTCTTCTATCAGTGTCACTGTGGACGTTCCTTCACAGTCACTTCAGTTCTAAACAAAGTTCCTAAGGAAGTTCCTCAGATAGTTCCTAAGGAAGTTCCTCAGATAGTTCATCAGAAAGTTCCTCAGAAAGTTCCTCAGAAAGTTCCTCAGGAAGTTCCTTAGGAAGTTCCCCAGGAAGTTCCTCAGATATTTCCTTAGGACGTTTCTCAGGAAGTTCCTCAGATATTTCCCTTGGAAGTTTCTCAGGAAGTTCCTCAGATATTTCCTCAGAAAGTTCCTCAGGAAGTTCCTCAGATATTTCCTTATGAAGTTTCTCAGGAAGTTCCTCAGATAGTTCCTCAGATAGTTCCTAAGGAAGTTCCTCATAGTTCCTAAGATATTTCCTTCGGAAGTTTCTCAGGAAGTTCCTCAGATAGTTCCTAAGGAAGTTCCTCAGATAGTTCATCAGAAAGTTCCTCAGAAAGTTCCTCAGAAAGTTCCACAGGAAGTTCCTTAGGAAGTTCCCCAGGAAGTTCCTCAGATATTTCCTTAGGACGTTTCTCAGGAAGTTCCTCAGATATTTCCCTTGGAAGTTTCTCAGGAAGTTCCTCAGATATTTCCTCAGAAAGTTCCTCAGGAAGTTCCTCAGATATTTCCTTAGGAAGTTTCTCAGGAAGTTCCTCAGATAGTTCCTCAGATAGTTCCTAAGGAAGTTCCTCAGATAGTTCCTAAGATATTTCCTTCGGAAGTTTCTCAGGAAGTTCCTCAGATAGTTCCTCAGATAGTTCCTAAGGAAGTTCCTCAGATAGTTCCTAAGATATTTCTTTCAGAAGTTTCTCAGGAAGTTCCTCAGATAGTTCCTCAGATAGTTCCTCAGATAGTTCCTCAGATCGTTCCTAAGGAAGTTCCTCGGGGAGTTCCTCAGATATTTCCTTAGGAGGTTCCTCAGATAT